>NW_008481836.1:862797-881261 GCF_000524495.1 Plasmodium inui San Antonio 1
GGCATTTTCCAACATGACTACAACGAGGTGTAGGGGTGGTTTCATTTGCTATGAGACAGGAGGGGGAGCGGAATATATGTCAAGTAAGAGAGAAAAAAAAAAGATAATCCCTGTTATACCAAATGACGCATAAACATTTTATGAAGGTTTACTGGGAGAACGAACCCTCATTATATTTATATTTGGCCTTACCCCTTACTGCTATCACCAAACACGTATAGCATTGAACCGTTACGCTACGCTCAAGGGGGATAAACAAAATTGACCTCCTCTCAGAAATGCCAGAATGGACGAAGCTTCGCAGCTTGTCACTTATCGGCTTCTTTTATTGGCCCATCCATTCGATCAACTGTTGTGTTATCCATCCTACCATGCCACGTTTAACTTGCGTTTTTGTATAAACCATTATGGTTCCCGAGAAATGCTCCCCCGCTGTGTACCACTTCTCTTCGTGCACATGGGCTTAGCAGTTGGCACATCATCAGGCTCCTCTGACATAGCCTTTAGGTCTGTGGCACTCTCTGAATTTCACTCGATAGGGAATGACCGCCACGATTTTTTGACTTACCAAAAGGAGTCACTTTCGTTATCGTTATCGCTGTCACTGCGGCTGTCATGATCGCCCCGATTCGTCTGGTTCACTCTTTCGTACACCTGTGCGTGTTCTTTGCTGAACCTGCTGTCGTTCACTGCGTAACGCAAAGTTGAATAGAATACATGTAAATGGGGGGCCCTAGCGGAATAGAATTTGAAAAAAAAAAATTCCTTCGCTCAATAATTCACTTTAGTGTTACCTAATTTGCCAAATTCAATTTTTTCCACTTTGCAAAGGCTAAATGCTAGTTGTGCTTTTAAAAAGGGTTCAGAAATTTTGCGCGAAAATAAAGTTAACAGGAGAACTTAAATGGCAGCTATTACAAGGTATACACTAGCGAACTGAATGATTATGCAAATATATTTTTTTAAAGAATTAATGACACAGTTTTATCCCTCTTTGGCTTTTTTTTTTTCTTTCTTGCCTTTAATTTTTTATCATTGCTGGATGTGTTATTTTTATGTGTTAATAATCACGTTAAAAGAGTGAACCTTTTTGCGCTTCCTTAATTGACTTCTTTCCTTTACAATTTGGCATTTTTTTTTTCTGAGGGCGACGATTTAATAACTCTTCCCCGTTTGATGACATCGCATATTGCTAGGTGAGCTGTGCGGAACACAGTTTCTATCTTCCTGCGCCCGTGAGGGTGATCATAATGTTTATCAATGTTCATATGTACGTATACCTATGAGCAGACTTAAACCATTTGCTTATATGCGTACGCCGCGCAGGGAATTCCGGATAGGGAAAGACACTCTCGGAATGTTCGCCCTGCGAAGTGGACTCTGCTAATTGTACAGTGCCAAGAGGACTTTGCCAAGAGGACTTTGCTAACCGAGAACCGCGCATCCGAACCTGCGAAGTCCAAAATGACGAGAGGCAACCAACGCGAAGTGGACAGAATCAGGTCGTCTAAACGAAATGACAAGGCAAAACAGAACAGCACTGTTAAAGATGCCTCGAAGAACTTGAACGTGATTTGTAAATTATGTAGACACACTTTTATGTGTACAGTTAACCCGTCCATCCTGAAGGAACACCATGAGAAGAAGCACGCGAAGCATGCGTACGAAGATTGCTTCTGATATCTTTGCCCTTGTCTTGTCTTCCCTTTTTTTTTTCGTTTCTGCCCCTGTGACGTAGAACCAGTTACGCATACTTTTGTTGTAAAGTAGTGGCAATTTTGTAAATCCTTTGATATTTCGACCGTGTCCCTACCCTGTACATATACACAACACACGCGTATGTGCTTCTACACCCCTGTTCACCCCTCCTTCATTCATCCCCGTTGATTTTAATTCATATTTTGGGTAGGCACGTTTCCTGAGCAACGTTCCTACATTTTTTAAGGTGCCTCGCGCAGAACCTCCTCCTTCTGTTCGATGTGCCCTCGCACAAATGCACAAATGCGCAAATGTGCTTACACATGTGTGTATATATTTGTACATTTTCTTCATGCGAGATAGGGGGACCAACGCAACGCAATAATGAGACAAAAGAGTAGACACCAAAGTGGCAATACAATGGAGCTATAATCGCACAGCGCTTGTCCTGTCCGAGGTGGGATGACGTGGACCAATTTTTATAAGAACGAACAATTTGACAGCATCGCGGGGGAGTTGCCCACTACAGGGGGATTAAACGTAACTGCATGGGGGGAGAGACTTGAATAAATAGGATTACTCTCAATGAGGTAGCACTAAAATATCTCAGTTGGCATAGATGTGTACACACCGGTGGGGGAGTTGTCCTACTTCTTATGAATTCTCTTTCTTCTTTTTTTTTAAATTACAGAGTTAAAATTTGTTTTACCATTTTGTACAAATAAACAAAAAAAAGGAAAAAAAAAAAAAAAGCGGGTGGAGCAAAAAATTTCGGAAAATGACATATAACAATGAAGGTAAAAAAAAAGTAAAGATCTACATACGGAGGAGCTGAATGATGGATGAATTAACCTTATACGAAATTACAAAAATGCGAACTCGCAACGGTTAGTGAACTTCATCCGTCACTCATGAATTTTCTTTCAGTTTACGAAGTGAACCGTGGTGGAAAGATCCTTCTTAATCTTACTCTACATGCCTCTTTATGTCACAAATGTATGCTAGTGATCGTTTGGGTTCACCCTCAAAATGGGAAACTCAATGCGGCTGACCTGTTAATGTTTGGGCTTAAACGCTGTATTTACCTTCGACATTTAGCCAGCATTTCCCTCATCACGCAGATGATCCCCTCGTCGAGTCATCCACACTCACCTTATCATTCTTATTCACAATTCAACGAGTGGCATGGACCGGATCGGCATTATCATCCTTATCGGTCTGATCCGCATGATCGGCGCGATTGGCATGATCTCGCTGATCGTGCCGATCCTGTATTCTGCTATGAGGGTTGTCAATCGAATTATCTCCAATTCGTTCCTCATTCTGACTGTCCTTACTTGGGTCAATGTCATTATTGACATTACTTACCAAATCTCGAATGGGATAATTAAACATCTTCCCATTACCATGCATAGAGTTTGGTGAGGGGACAAAGCTACCAGAATGTTTACTGTTTTGAAACCCTGACATGCCACCCATGCTGCTGCTATTCACGCGCATAGGGTGCGAGTGATATTTACTAGAGTAACTGTGATGGCCATGTCTTTCCCTGGAGTATCTACCATGGGACATATGATGCCGATGTGAATGACGCGAATAATGTGAGTGAGGCTTCATATTGTTATATTTCATGTGCATGGGGAAATTTCCTGGGATCATATTATTCATCATTGGGTTTCCTAGCAAATTATTCAATGCCCTGGTTCCTAGAAACCCTAAGAAGTTCTGTGGGGTTATGCCTTCTTCCCTTAGCAAATTTTGGAAATATTCAATTTTTGCACTTATGTGTTTTCTCCCTTGGATGTGCTGTCTGCGCCCCACTGGGGAGCTGTGCGTTAGGTGGATGTCGCAATATTCACAGTAGTACTTCGGCATGATCTCTCAGCAGGGTGGAGGAAGGGAAGACAAATCAAGCCACTTTCAAAATGTAGTTTTCTATCGGTACGCTCCTCAAACGGGGGGGCAATTCTACACCGCACGCATGTATTACTCTTCCTCACGCAGGTATTTTTACAGCTCACTAATTGCTATCCCTGTCTTTATTGGATAGTCAACTGGTTGGCTTTTTCGAAAAATAAGTGTTCACCTGCGTTTTTTTCTCTTACAGCCTATCATATGTGTCATTAATGTTTGTGGCAACTTTTATGTTTTTTGCCCTTTTTTGGTGTCTCTCAGTTAAAAACCTCACAAGTGACTCTTTTTTTTCTTGCTCTGCTATACAGTTCAATTGTGCTTCATAAAGATTTGCCCTCTGGTGGGGGGAAAAACCTCCTGGTTATGCTTCTGGTGTCAATTTTGTGCATACAGAGTTAGTGTCATGCACAAAATATGCGCATATAATTATGTATGGGACGAATAACCCTAATATTAGGACAAATTGGGCTAACTTCCGTGGGAATACGAATCTACAAAAAAAAGTTAGTCCCTACGTGCGTAACACGGTGACTTCTCATGCTACGTGAGCGCGGCGAGAAGGTGACCTCTGCCTTGTTTCTTCACCTATCGCGTTCATACGTTATTACGTTCATACCTTTATATTTTCCAGAGCTGCTCATACTCATATCTACGCTGTATGGATAGAAAAATGTATTCAACCATACGAAGCTCTTAGCTCTTAGGCGTGATTAAGTAAACTTTTACTTTTTTTTTCCCTCCAGGTTTTCTGCGGCAATGAAAAGAAGGGTATTATTTAACGCGTTAAAAATGTCAAAAAAGTGTCAAAAAAATGTCAAAAGGGGACAAACAGGATTGAAAAGAAAAGTTAAAAAAGAACACTGGAAAAAACGACGAGTTGATGGCCCAACTGAAGCGACGTGCTCCGCGCCGTGCAAAAAGGCAAAATGGAAAAATTAAGCGCGCGATAGGAAAAGTATATTTTATACCACCACCATTGCTCCCCGCCCTAGGCAGGAGCACAAAATTCAGAAATTGCGAAGTCAAAAAAATTAGCACAAATGAACGTTCGTATGTAAGTAAAAAATACCTACATGCGTTTCACCTCCTCAGGGAAAGATAGGCATCAAAAAAGGTCAAGATATAAATGTATCCTCCCAAATGTACATCATATTTTAATAACATGAAATTTATGAATACGGGAAAATGCCAAACGGGTGAAAACGCTCGTGTAAATTTTTAATAACGATTTATATGCAGCTTGGGAGAAGGCGGGTTATATTAAACACGCATTTTTCCTTTATGAAGTTGGCAAAGCTGCAAAAAATTTACCTTTTTTTTTTTCTTTTTTTTTTTTTTCTTTTTGGCATCTCCACTAGTTGAGCGGAATGTCAAAATTGCCTTTACTCGCATTGACATTTCGGGATAACAACTATGCACATAAATATTTCGCATTTTCACGATATTCACACGAAGGGGGGAAAAAAACAGCAAATAATGTTTATAGAAAGTTCTAAGCTTGTACAAGTGAAGAAGCCCATTTTTACGTTACGTCCCCTTCCAATTTTCCATACTTATAAAGAGAAATCCTCCCATTCTATCAAGAAATTGACACATATAAAGGAACATCTCATTTAACCCCTCACGTTTGCTCATAATCAGTGGATAGCCTATGTGCACATGTTTCGAACCGTCCTACCAACACACACGCACACGCAAAGAAACGTAGGGCATCCGCGTGCTCCGGTAATGCTTGCCCATATGAGGAAATCCCAACTGTACCGGTTAAAAAATCGCTTAACTGTCGTACCGTATAGGGATGTCGGCATGCCTCTCAACTGCTCAGCTGTGAGGAAGCTCGTCCAGTTTTTTCCAGCGTGATGAAATGAACACAGATGGACATATGTAAATCTACAGATATATACCCATGTGTACGGAGACATGTCCTAGGTGGCTTGCACAAATATATGCGCTCCTAATATTACCCATTTAGGTTTAGCTTGATTTGCATACCTCTAGGAAGATGTCTAATTTGGCGAAAAAGAGATTAATTCGGGACTTTAGAAAATTGCAAGCTGATTCACCTTACGGAGTTAGCGGCTCCCCAATAGGGAATGATATTATGAAATGGCGGGCGGTTATTTTCGGCCCAGCAGACACCCCTTGGGAGGGAGGTAATAAAGGCTAAGGCGGAACAGTGTATCATCCTCCCCCTGGGGATTATGCAAAACAAGTGGAAGGAATAACCCCTTGTAGAGAATCGAAAGCTCCACTAATTTGTTACGTGTTAAGTTTGAGAGCACGGACAGGGGAACACTAAAAAGGGGGATACTTCCCCAAATGATGTGTTAATTACCGAAAAGGGAAATAACGCCAGTGTTAAGAGCGCCATCAATAGGTCGCTCCCATCGATTGCCTCCAAAAAGACCTTCTCTACAGCATGATCTTGTAAATGTGCTCCTTCTGTTCACCCCCTTCCTGTAGGCACCTTTCAGTTGGAACTTTTATTTGGAAATGAATACCCAAACAAACCTCCCAAAGTCAAATTTTTGACCAAAATGTTTCACCCAAATATATACATGGACGGAAACATATGTATTGACATTCTCCAAAAGCAGTGGAGTCCTATTTATGACATTTCTGCAATACTGACTTCCATTCAATCCCTATTGAGTGATCCGAACCCGAACAGCCCAGCCAATCAGGAAGCTGCCCTCCTCTTCGTGGAGAACAGAATTGAGTATAACCGAAGAATTAAGAACTGCGTCAAGGATTCCATCAGTTTTATCGATCACAAGGTGCAGGAAGAGGAAGACACCAAGGCTTAAATGGGGGCGGGGGGGGAGGCGTCCATTCGTCACGTACACACAAGAAGGTGTATTTGCACACCGCACCTTTGTTTCCCATTTGATGCAGACCCGATTTAGTGGTGTGTTCCTTCCACTTCGCAGATTCCAGATTGCATATTGCAGGTTGCGAATTGCCGATCGCACGGTGCATTCGGCATTCTCCTGTTGAGCCGCATTTTTTTTTTATGCGTACATAATTAGAAGAGTATGTGTTTTTTTTTTTTTGAAAAATCGTGTGTTGCTTATAAGCGTGGGCTGTGCGCGAGGAGGGGGTATTTTGACGAGTCTGTCTGTGGGCACATTTGGCGCTTCCTTCGGAAAGTGAAGAGGATGAGATGTAGAGGTGGCGAGAAAGTGATAAAGACCTAACAGAAACGCTATGGAGACGTAGCAAAAGCTTCACTGTTAAAGGCAAAATGCCATCCCGACGCAAAACCCCAGTTTATTGCCCTCCCCCTCTTTTTCTTTTTTTCTTTTTTTTTTTTTTTTTTTTTTTTTTTTTTTTGTTCCCTCATAATTAACTCAGTATTTTTTTTCAGTTCCTTATGCAAATTTTTGTAATTGTTTTATAAAATTTTCTAAAGTGTTATGAAATGCATACTTTTTCATTTATTTTCCCCCCTTTTAGTGTGTTTTGCATTTTATAAGTCACACGCATATGAGGAAAATGTTTTTTTCTTTTCTTTTTTTTTTTTAAATTGTGATGCATTTATAGCATGTGTGTTGTACACCTACATGTACTCCCACCCATTTGTGCATAGAGACGTATGCGCCGCATGTATATGCTTTGCCATTTTTTTGTGCCTGTTAAAACTGTCAAAGGTGGAAAAGATCCTCCAAGCTTTTGGACAGAAACGTATATGATATAATATGCGTTATATGTGTAGATCCATAGACGTATATTTACGTGCACACGATTCGTGAAAAAAATTCGTATTTGTAACTATGAATTTAGCCCTTCAAAATTTGCACATGAATTATTAAAGGAATGTACTCATATGTGCGCCGTATGGCACTGTCATTTGGGTCACATTCTGTGGAAAATGCGCCTTCGCGTTCTTTACGTAAACAGACAGGCACAAATATTGTCGTAGAAATGCGGAGCGCATGACTGTTGGAGGTAAGTTTATGCTTTACTGTGCCTACACCTCGGGGGGGAGGGCGTAAAGTAAAGTTGTCAGGTGTGCACATATACGTAATGTATACCTATTTATACGTGAGTATTTTAAACTCATGTTCTGCCTCTCTTCAGTCGCGCAACGTAGGCCAATTTATGCAACCGGGAAAATGAGAGGCATGTTTTGCACATATACAATGCTGTCTACGCAAACAGACCGATTGGAAAAC
Organism: Plasmodium inui San Antonio 1; assembly: GCF_000524495.1. Lineage (NCBI taxonomy): Eukaryota > Apicomplexa > Aconoidasida > Haemosporida > Plasmodiidae > Plasmodium > Plasmodium inui. The sequence continues at coordinate 870,585 of NW_008481836.1, forward strand.
GATTACTCCCCCCACCCAACATGCAGTGTTTTTGCATGCCCTCGAAAATGGGAAAATAATATCAAAAAAAATTATCTTTTACACGTCATAAAATATTCCTTTTTGAAATACGGCATGTGGAGGAGTAAATTTTGTAAAATAAAGGTTTGTCATTTTTTCGTAAACGTTCACCCCATCCTCGGTCGCTCAGCAGGTGTTACCAACACATACATTGCCTTACTATATGGGTATATGTACAGGAGTATTTAAGCCTTTTGCATAACCCTCCATTGGAAGGGGCACAAACAAAATGCAACACCCATAAAAATAACCTACGCGTCCGTGCGTCATATTCTTGCTTACATGCACATGATGCTGTTTACATCCTCAGGAAATGATTAAAAAAAAAAACAGCAAAATGTAAAGAATAAGGGGAAAAATAGATCCTTATTTTTTTGACAAGGAAGAGGAGTGCTACACATACCTCCGCATAGATATGTAGGCACGCAGGCATGTACTCATGTACCTTCGCTGGCGCGACGAAATAATTCTTCCCCACTTGTTACAAGAACAAAGTGTCACCGAGCCGCTTACCACAACGAGCTTCTTTGAGAAGAGGAAAACCCAAATGATCCGGACCAAAGTGTCAATGGCACAAATTGAAAAAGAAAGAGAATAATATAATAGTAAAGGTCAACACGGCCGAAGCAGCAGGAGGAGCCCGATTTGATGAATAAAAGGGGGCAGTTCAACACAATCCATCATATAACCATATGTGAGCCACATGTGCGCCATATGAACGCCATACGTTTACACATAAATGAATAGCAAAAGGCGCTTCAAACATATGCCATGTACGCAGTTAGCAGTGCAGTAGTATACTCTATGGTGGGTGCGTACGAGCCTCTAATGGTAAAAAAAAGTATCACCTTATATGCAAGCGGGTAGAAAAAAAAAAAATATATATTTTTTTGTTAGTGATAGCAAAAAAGAACCCGCTCCACCTTAGCAAAGCATAATTTCAATATATATTGTTTACCCACCCTTTTCTTTTTTTTTTTTCATATATATGCTGTCATTATTAAAGAGAGAAAAAAAAAGAACACCTTCCCTTTGTAACATGTATGTATATATGTACGTACATGCATATAATAATGCGTACCCTATGATATACCATTTTGTGCCACATTTTTAAAGAATCTATGCTAGTTCTTGACCATTTTTAAGTTTTCTTTGTTTCATTTTGCGTTTTTTCGAAGGGCAGCATACTGACATAACCTTAGGTAGTTTCAGTTTAAAAAGGCAAAATGTATGATGCAAATTTGTAAGAACAGGAATCTGTGTGAATATATTCTTAACAGAAGAGATTTAACCCAAGGGACGAAGCGGGGACGGCATAGAAGCAAAGGAAAAAAAAAAGGAAGGGGAAAGGGAAAAGTGGGCGTAAGCGAAAGAAGTGTGACTGACAAAGTGGGTATAATCAAAAGAAGAATAACTAAAAAAGTGGCTCAAAATATAGCAGAATAAGGGGGAGGAAGATTGCTAATCGCAAAGGAAAACGCCTCTAACGGAAGCGCAAAAACTAACGCCCCACCAACGGAGAGGCGAACGGATGCGCGAAGACTTTTCTGTGAGAAGATATGTTTTCATTCGGCCTCATAAAAAAAAAAAAGGAGGAGGACCAATCCGTCGAGGAAAAACCAGATGAGGAGAACAATGACAACAAAGGACCAACCGACGATGATAAAGCTAAGGAAGAAGTGGACAATGAGGAAAAATCGGTAGATAGTAAAGCAAAAAATAAGAGGACAAGAAGAACTGTTAGGAAAACGAAGAAGGGACAGAAGGAAGAGGAGGAAGAGAAGGAAGAAGAGGAAGAGAAAGAAGAAAAGAAGGAAGAGGAAGATAAGAAAGGCAAAAAGGGTAAGAAAGAGCCGAAGAGTAAAAAGGGCGGCGCCAGGAAGGGCAAAAAGGCGGCCGCAGATGAGAAGGAAGAAAACGACAAGAAGGACGAAGCGAATGAGGCAGATGAAACACACGGGACCAACGACGAAGCGGACAAGGACGAAGAAAACCAGGAACTGAAGAAGGAATTAGAGGTTGAAGAAGAGTTAAAGGATAAGGATGCCAAAGCAAGCGCACTAACTCTGGAAATCTTGGGAGATATCCCAGATGCTGATTTAAAGCCCCCAGAAAATGTTCTATTCGTTTGTAAGCTCAATCCCGTAACGGAAGAAGAAGATTTAAAAACTATTTTCTCCAGATTCGGACCGATAATATCGTGTAATATTGTAAAAGATAAGGTAACGAACAACTCGCTCCAGTACGCCTTTATTGAATTTGAAAAAAAAGAAGACTGCCTAAATGCCTACTTCGAAATGGATAACGTCATCATTGACGACCGAAGAATACACGTGGATTTCTGCCAATCTTTAGCGAAATATAAGGGAGAAATAAAAAACTGGAAAATCGAAAATGAAGCTGTCCTGGACAATATTAAAAAGAGGAAATTGGACCAAGAGGACACCAAAAGGAAGAGGAGGGGGAAAGGAGCTGCCAATGGAGCTGCCGATGAAACTGCTGACGGAACGGCCGACGAAGAACCGAACGACCAGGAAGAAGATAGCATTCGGGTCTTCAAATACGAAAGTGATAACAACACAAAGGAATATGAAAATTATTCCAATAAGGAGGAAAAAACAGATGACCCGAAAGACAGCACGAACAACAATGCTGCGGGGAGCGCCAAGTACGACAACACTAACGGAAAAAAGTACAACCCCTCTAAGTACTACAAAGACACTCATAATAACTATTCCAGCCAACACCCCTTCAGAAGGTATTCGTACAAATACAGATATAATAATAGTTACAATGCCCCCTACGGGAAGAGCCTCTTCCCTCGAAACAATTATAACAGCAGTTACTATGATAAGTATAGCTCCTATGGTAGAGTAAGAAAGAACAGCATGTTCAACAAACGGAATTATTCTCCCAAAGGTGCTGTGGGCCACCGAAATGACGACTTCACCAGTCGGTACAAAAGACAACATAGTCACTCCTCGGACATTTTGCGTAAAAAGAGACTAGATAAGAGAGATTCTCGAAAAAGTGAAAATAGAAAATATGTAAGTAAATCGATGGAAAAATTTCCCAAAGGAGGCCAACATGATGAGTATAACTACCCAAGGCATCGTCATGGGCAAGGAGGATACTCAAATTATAACAATGCATATGACCCTCTGCTAAGAAGCGGGGGGAAAATGAACGATAGAGGTGCCCCTACATCGGGACATGGTGAACATAGCCATTATAACAAGTACGATAACGAAAGGGGAGCTGCCTATGATGAACGGCATTCCAGTTATAATTACAAAATGCAGGGAAAAACGAACAGATTACCGTCCTATTCTGTGCGGCCAAACCATAAGGAAGAAAACAAGGGATACTTCAAACGTGATGGATATAACAATGATTATTACTATGATAAAAAACGAAAATACGGACAGTACGATGGGGCACCTGGTGATTACGAAAAACGAGGAAACGACAATTACGCGTATAATAATGGCTACTATAACGGCTCCTACAATAAAAGGCCTAAAGGGTATCCAGGCGGCGAGGACCATGAGAGGTATAAGAACGACTACCCAAAAGATTTCGACAGGCATGACAAAATTTTCAACCCGGAGTATGAGCGAAAGGATTTTTACGACCAGGATAAGAAGTATTACGATGCGGACAAAAAATGGACTAATTACAAGACTGATGATTACCGAAAGTACGACAGAAGCGCCTCTTACGATTACAAGGGAGACAAGAAAAAATATGGCGTTAAAAACGAGGATTACTATAACAAGACAAATTATACCAAGTACGCAACGAACGAGCGGGATGATAGTAAGTGGTATAATAAGGACAGCAAAGCTTATGGCGTGAGCTACAAGGACGAAAAGAGCTATGCTAAGTATAAGGATAAAATGTACGATCATGAGAATGACGAGGATGCCCAGAAGAGCTCCAGATATTACAGCAAGAAGGAGGACAAAAAGTGGTACGATAAGCAGGACGACAAACGGGATGATAAAAACTACTACAAAGACATCAAATTGAGACAAAAAGATGATTACAAATATGGTGACCACGACAAAGGAAAACGTGACAGATCGTATGATCGAAAAAACAAAGGGGACGATAGCAGAGATCTCCCGAATGACAAAAGAAGTTACAACTACAAAAGTAAGAAGGGGAAATATGCGGACGGAAAAGAAGATGATCCTCATAACACCTTTCCCAATACAAACCAAGACAAAAAAAATAAGGGCAACAAAAAACGAAGATCGAAATCGTTCTCCGACGTAAATAATAACAGTTCTGCTAAATATGCGTCCAAGAGCAAGAAGCAAAAGAAGGAAAAATTTTCGTCAAAGGATAAAAAAAAGGACAAGAAGAAGAAAAATTATGCAGATGGTGACTACGAAAAACATATTGACTCCGTTATCAACGCGAAAATTTCCTATTAAAATAAGAAGGAGAATAAAAACAACTCCTACGCCGCCTAAGCGGAATCTTCTAATTTGGTTTATTCATGAAAAGGTGTTATCCAGTCCAGGTATATGAAACACGTTACCTCTAATTCTTTGGGCAACGAGCGCTGCTGTGAAGGCATGTATACCAAGGGGGGGTGGTTTCCAAGGGGGCCCCCACACCACCGTCATCGTTAACTATTCCAGTACATCCGTGTACCAATATACACGTGTGTCTTGCACATGAACGTATCGCAGACACCCCTACATATATATATGCCCATTTTCTCCTTCTCCTGTTTGTTTAATCACAACGTATGACATGTGACACACCAATTACTGCGCACAATTTCTGAATTTAAAAAATAAAGGATTAATTTAGAACGAATAAAAAGATGGAGTGGTTAATGCGCAACAACGCGGAGCGCTCAATAGATGCTTCATAAATATCTGATGTTATGTATTACGGAAATATTTCTCGATTTTTTAAATTAACACAAGCATGCCATGATATGTTTAAATGTGCACATGCCTATATACCCCATGTAGCATATATATGAGTGTGCAAAAATATGTATACACGCTCTCATGTTAGACGTGCGCATTTAAGTCTATCTTTTTATGGGCCTCTTTGGGACGCACCCTCCCCCGGAAGTGAATGTACATAGTTGCTTGTCTCGATTCGATCTCAACGGGAAATGCGTCCAAAGTATATTTAAAAATTTTTTGGTCTGCTTTCCATTTTCCCGATGCCAGCATAAATCTGTGTACCAAAATGATCTTCATCCATCTTAAATGATCATACCACTCAAGGGGACGAAGCAGATGTTTTCCGAATTGACCGCAGAAACAGAGAGATCCTGCCTACTATTGGTTCATATACCGGATGGCATAATGCAGAAGATTCGTATCAAGCCGATGGGGGGTTCCTTACCAGTGTGGAAACAAAAAGGCAAAGAAGGAACAAAGATGACACAGAAATGGGGAACAGCTGGGTAGCAAAAAGGTTGACTGCCGTTGCGCCCCGCCCCCCTCTTCACATATGCACTACTTCGCTTACCGAACGCACTACAACACTTAAACTTTCACTTTGAATTACATTTTTTTTTTTTCACTCTTTTCTCATTTATTTGATGTGTTTAAAAAGTGCGTTTTGTATATATTTTGCCTTCCTTTCACCATCCAACGTTGCACGCCCCTTACTATGTCTCTTGTTTAGCGTCTGTTCACCCAGAGGTGTGCGCTGATAAGACTTATGCATAAATTGGTAGACGCGAAAAAAAATTAGCAAATTTGAAGCAACTTACGGAGGAACGAATTTTTCGCAACCTGGTGAAATCTCTTTCTAGTTATACCCGCACACTTGACGGGTGACATGGACGTGAGAGCACATTGCTCATGTGTTCCATTTGTAGGTACAACGCACACCTTTACACCGTCATGATCTGTACTTTATAAAAGAGTATTCTATCGGCACATTTCTATGCCCTTGTTTGCCTTGCCCCTTTGCCCCCAGTTGAACCATGCACGCACGATAAGACACTTGTGTGTGGTCTCTTTTAAAACACATCGTAGTGGTGCAAATGGGCCATATGTCAGGACGCAAATTCGGATCATGCGTTTTATGCATTTAACCCCTTTGGGGAGGCAGGGGGAAATACGAAAGTGCAACATGTTAGAACCTTCTTCATCCAACCAATGAAGCAATTTTCCAAAACGACATTCATTCAATTCGTAATACTTCCTCATGCTTTACGTATACTCTTTATAACATATTAAAGCCACGTACACATAGAGACATACTTGCACACTGCGTCCATGCTGTGCACTTGTTCATGTAACTCTGGGGCATCGCCAGGATGGCAACCCCCAAATGGACGGTGTATATATTTTTTCGTAGAAAGTTTTAACGCAAAAAAAAAAAAAGAAAAAAAGGGAAAGGGGTTGGGAGATTCTGCTTACATTATCTGTTCACTCTTTCCCCTTTCAACCTTTGTTGTAAATGACATGCTTCGAAAAAGAGAAAAATGCCGATTTATTATTTTCCCTTTAGTTCTATACATATTGGGATTTATATGCACAAATGGCAAATGGGGGGTTGCCTTATTTCTTCCATGGCGGCTCCCCCCTTCCACAGCTTTTTGCGTTCACATAACTGTTCCGTTCCGCATAATGTGAAGGGGGAACAAATGAGCAAAATGGGCACAGCAAGGGATGGCAGAGCTACGCCCAGTTAAGCGGAGTGACGCAAAACCGAACAAAACCCTCTTGCAAATGCCAAACGACATAAAAATAAAATATGATGAAACGTGGGAAAGGTAAACATGTGAGCATTTTACCTATATATTTCCATATATGTGAAAAGATGGCTGCGCATGAAGGATTGTTGAAAGGGACTGTGGAGGTGTATAAGGACGCATACGTGTATATGTATACACGTAGGGTTTACCCGTTATGCATACGGTATAGGTAACTATGTACATACGCACGCATACACGGCCGACGTGTCCTTGCGCGGAAGCGAGGTGGCGAACCTTCCGCACTACTCGCAAACTCCAACGTAAAATTTCGCATAAATAAATTCCGTTTGGGCACTTAAAATCGTAGCAGATATGGCCCATGTATGTGATCTGCGCGAAGAAATTTTTCTACGTCAAAATAAGCAAATGAGGGAAGCACCATTTAAAAAAAAAAGCAAATCAATATCCATTGCGATAGCGATGCGATAACAATGCGAAAGTGATGTGAAAGGGATGCGAATGTGATGCGAAAGAGATGGCAGGGCCAGTAGGAATAAGGAAGTGAGGACATGAACCATATTAACTTTTTAAAGCGCTCTTTCCATTTCCTCTTCACGTTTCACATGTTTGTACAAATATATCCGTACCTATGCGTACATATATAAAAGGTACATGTACATACGTATCCATGTACATCCGCACGTGGCTATGTAGCAGGAAGGGAAAAAACCCTGGAAGAGGCTTTCTTACGTTTTAAAGAAAAAAACACATTTTTCCCTAAACTCAGTAAGGGACTTCTTGTAAACAAGAATATGTTTTGTCATTTTATTAATTAGGTAAGGAAGCTTGCATGCCCACGTGTCACGTGTAGCTTCGCCCATGGTTGTACTGGCGCATGTATACACGATGAGTACTCCCCCCCTCCCTTCTTCCTTTTTTCCCCACGTGTACATGAAGCGCTGCGCATTTTCATAAGGGGAAAAAAACACACTTCCCACACATTTGTGAAACACTTGCGTGGACATGTATACGCGTGCGTGTGTACCTGTTTGTGCATTCAGCCAAGTGTTCATCCCCCGAGGGGTTTATTTACACCACACAGGGGTGTACATATTATATGTATATATATGGACACAAGTACGAAGCAGGTATCATGCTTATGTAACACTTTGTCAAATGGTTGAGCGCGATTGTACATAGCAATTTTAAGGCTTGCCGCTTAACTTACGTGACCCCTTTTAATGGACAACTCGCAAACGATAAAACCATAACCACCACCACCCCTTTGCAGCTCCCTTCCAATATTTGAAGAAGATTTTTACTGAGTAGCGTTACATCTTACGCTTTTTTTTTTCTTTTTTTTTTTTCTTTTATGTAATTTCCCTCAATTGAAAAAATAATCCAACAAGTTAGCAAGAAAAAAAAAAAAAAAGGAACGTCAAAATGGATAGACGAATTGAAGCGAGGAGAAAAGAATTTAAGAAGAATTGCGATGACACCAGGAGAAAAAGAGAAGACTTGGTGGTCCAAATAAGAAAGCAACAGAGAGAATGTCAGCTAGAAAGTAAAAGAGCCATGATAATGGCCAACATAGGACTCGAAGAAAACTCCTCATATAATGTTAATTATTTAAAATCCAATCAAAATGACTCCACCAATGATTCGGTATACAATGCTGCATCGAACAATAGTTCCAGTACCATCGAAATGTTAAAGAAGATTCCCTCCTTAGCGATAGGGGTAAGGTCATCTGAATATGTAACCCAATTAAACAGCACAAGAGAGTTAAGGAAGTTACTGTCCATTGAGAAAGGACCCCCTATACAGGAAGTAATAAATTCAGGCGTAGTTCCATACATAGTGGAATTTCTAAAGTATGATGATAAAACCGATTTACAATTTGAAGCCGCGTGGGTGTTGACAAACATCGCTTCAGGTTCACAAGAACAGACCAAAGTTGTAATTGAAAATAATGCTGTTCCCCATCTTGTTAGACTATTAAATAGCGAAAAGGAAGATGTGTGTGAACAAGCCGTGTGGGCGTTGGGGAACATTGCAGGCGATTCAGCCGAATGTAGAGAGTTCGTCCTTAATCAAAATTCTTTACCTTTACTTTTAAAAATTCTAAGAACAAGCCATAAGAGAACATTAATAAGGAATGCCGCTTGGACACTGTCGAATTTGTGTAGAGGCAAACCAGCTCCCAAATTTGAAATAGTTTCCAAGGCGTTACCAACCCTAGCTGCATTAATATACAACGATGATGAAGAAATATTAACAGATGCTTGTTGGACTCTGTCCTACTTATCGGATGGCTCCAATGAAAATATCAATGCTGTGCTGGATGCTGGAGTAGCGGAACGAGTAGTCGAGTTGCTAAGCCACTGCTCCTTTTTAGTCCAAACCCCTGCATTGAGAACCGTTGGAAATATCGTCACAGGGGATGACCTCCAAACGGATGTCGTTGTTAAACTTGGTGCCGTGCAAAAATTGTCCTGCTTACTTAATTCTTCAAAAAAAAGTATAAAAAAAGAAGCCTGTTGGGCGTTATCTAACATTACTGCAGGGAATATTTCCCAAATACAGGCAGTAATTGATAATAATGTTATTCCCCAACTTATAAATATTTTAATGAAGGAAGATTTTGAGGTGAGGAAAGAAGCTGCGTGGGCAATATCGAATGCTTCTTCTGGGGGATCCGAGTCCCAAATAGAATACCTTGTAGAATGTGGGGCCATACACTCGTTGTCTAACCTACTGGATGTAGAAGATGCAAACATCATTTCTGTCACTTTGGAAGGACTTGAAAACATCCTCGAAATGGGAGAAAATAAAAAGTTAAGAGATAACCTACCTGCCAATCCGTATGTTCATTTTTTCGAAGAATGCGACAGCGTCCACAAAATAGATGCTCTACAGGATAGAAAGGTGGATAACATTTGCAACAAGGCTTGGAAAATATTGTACAAGTATTTCCCCTTCATCATTAACAACGAAATAAACAACACGCAGATCACTCTGAACAATGTGTTCGCCAACAACGACGACGCGGTGCTAAATAAGGACTTCACCTTCGACTGATGGGGTTCTCCGCGGATGGTTAGGCGGCGATATACGCGACAGATGCGAGCACACCAGCACTCCATCACTGCAGCACACGGCTTTTGTGCCACCCGTACCATTTCTATGCATGTGCCACCTGCCCTGCTGTGGCATTCTACCTCTGTACATGCTCATATTCATACAATCTTCCACGCGTACACGCGCAAGTGCGTGAATTAATGCAATGCATCAACGTGTACGCCTACGTTCCTGTACACGCGTAAAAAGAGTCTCCCTCGGGGAGGCAAAACCCATCTTTGCGTGCGCCCTTCTCCGTGCCCATACCCTATGCGTACACTTTGCTGTGTGCGTGTGCAAGGGCACTCACAACAAGTGTTTTTTAAAAGGAAGAAAATGCATGAAGCGTACTTGAAGCGCATACAGGGTCTTATATATATGCCCACCTGTACATGCGCATGTTTATATGTTTATGCATTTGTATACTCATTGTGGGCCCCGTGCCCAGCCCCACCTTCACGTATCTACCACCTGCTCTTATATCCACTGCATCGATGCGGCTCCATTTATGCGCGACTAATCCATCCACAGAATTATCTCGTCGTTTCTGACGCACCTCGTCATTCACCGACGTCTTACTCCCTTCTTCATGCAGCCCTTTCCTACTCGATTCTTCACTCAACCGTTTCGCACTCGCATCCCCACTTCCTCTCCATGTCCCTACATTCTTCCCTCCTTTTTTTAAAACCCTTTTGAAAACAAGCATTCGTAACACAATAGAAGTGTGTATATATATAAGCATACACATATATATGTACATATGGATACCTTTTGTTTTTGTTTTTTTTTTTTTTTTTTTTTTTATGGTTTTA
>NW_008481836.1:883435-885677 GCF_000524495.1 Plasmodium inui San Antonio 1
AGAACAGAAATTGCCGTCGCCATTGTAAATGATTTTTCTTTCCGCAGATCATTTTGAAGGAAGCCTTTTTGTTTATGTGCTAACGTTATGTAAAAAAAAAAACAAAAAAGACAACAATTTGATTCACTCTCTTTTATGTTTTGTTAATTTTTTTTTGTAATGTATTAGCATTTTTTATTTTCCAAAGCGCATGCCAACTGTGCAGACACTTGTACATATGTATATATATACACTCATATACGTACTCATAGGGGCGCCTACGGAATTGCGCGCATTTTCGTAAAGTTTAATCCCCTCGGGCTTGCTCCTCCACGTATAAAGATACGCCTCGCATAAATCGCCGCGTCGCTTTTCCCCATCGCTTTTCCGCGCCACTCGTCACTCCACTGCGGATTCGCAGCCAAACCTCAGTCATATTGGTACGCAACGAAACCGCAATAAAACCGCAACAGAACTGCAGCCATACCTGCCCTCAAGCAAACACCGCCAGCAACCATGTCGAACCTCGCCCGCTACTTATGCCTCCTCGTGCTCCTACTGAGCCCCCCCGTACGGAGCCGTGGATACGTGTGCGACTTCTCCGCGTCCAAGTACAACCTGGACTTCGACGACTACTACGCAGATGTCACGTGCCACCATGAAATTGGCCAGGGAGACACCATCGGAGTGATCATCCCCAAATGGAGAGACGGAAGAGAAAACACCAATATATTAACCCAATGCTTTGAAGAAGTTTCATTAAACAAATCAGGAAACAATCCAGTGTCCATATACAACATATTTAACAAGGACGAAATCCAAGTGTCAGCTTCCAATTCGCTATACAAGACAGAATATCTATCATCAATTTTAAAAATAAAAAATGTGCAGAAAAATAACTACATCCATTGTGTGTTCGAAAATAGAAATGAAAAAAACAAGGAAATCCACAAAGGAGTGGCAAAAATTGCAGTAAAAAATTACCCACTTCAAAATGAAAATTTAAGCAACAAACACGTCGTTGACTTGTATAACCAACTGAATTTAACTGAGGACAATTCGAATACCAAGTACACAGTCACAGCTCAACCGGGACATATACTCTACATACTGGGGACCACACTCCCCAATGGAAAAAACGTGTACTTTGGCAAAGACTGTCCTCTCCATTTTGAACACATAGGAGATATTTACAAACATGTGCTCCCAATCATTAACGAAGAAGAGGTTGTCTACAACTGTCCCATGTATTATGATGAGAAGGAAAAAAAAATTTCCGTAGGAAACTTGATTGTCACCTTTGAAGCCAAACCTCCAAGTATAAAATCCATCAATAAGGACATTTTAAAAAAACTTATGAAACACGACATTGAAAAAAAGCTGCATTCCATTTTACACGGCACAGATTACCCCATGGGCAATATGGACAGTGCAGACGGTGACTATAATCGATACATGGAACAGAGCATAGGAATAAACGAGACGCAAACATCCAACCTTCAATCCGTTAACCTAGACAAAGAACACTGTAATAATGATGAATGTATACATTTGTTTGAAAACTCAAGTTGCTCTTCCCTTTGTGGAAGTGGATACAGACTCCGAGATGGCTATGATGTACGCTACGACATCCAATCAGTCATTCCATGTAACCATGGGGATTGTACTCCTGAAGATGCAGCTGAGCCCTTTGTCATCTTCGCTTGGACCTCCATTGTTTTCTTTTGCGTCATGATTGCCATTTTGATCATCACCATTTACTCCCTCCCGCATGTCAGTAAGCAGAAGGTGGCCGACCCCTTCGGCAACTACGACTCGAATATCAAGTTTTCGGACGCGTTGTGAGCCGCTAGCAGTACGCGGCCAGGTGAGACAAAACCACTTCAGGGGAAGTGCGACCAAAAGGAGGGTACTAACATAGAGGGGGAAGCCACCAACTGGGCACCCATGAAGCTACCAAAAAGTCACCAATTGGGAATCAAATCCCACTCGCACGAAGCACCATCCCCAATACTGCCATTTTTTTTTATCTTACCTTTTTTGTACTTTGAAAAAAAAACAATTCTGTGCACCTTTTGTAGGGTTTTTTACGTTGACGAAGCGGGTGCTCCTTCGTCTCGACCACTTTGTCTGCTTTGTTTTGCGTTGATTTGACTTTATTCGATTTGATTCGATTTGATTCCATTTCATTCGATTTGATTCCATTTCATTCGATTTGATTCCATTTCATTCGATTTGATTCCATTTCATTCGATTTGATTCC
>NW_008481836.1:885982-904495 GCF_000524495.1 Plasmodium inui San Antonio 1
GATTTGATTCCATTTCATTCGATTTGATTCCATTTCATTCGATTTGATTCCATTTCATTCGATTTGATTCCATTTCATTCGATTTGATTCCATTTGATTCGATTTGATTCCATTTGATTCGATTTGAATCGCTTCAATTTCTTTTCATTTTTTTTTCTCACTTTCGAAACACTCTGAAAAACTCAACACATTTAAGAGGATGTACATACCTTATCGGGTATGGGGTAGGATGCCGTAAGGTGCGCTTGTTGAGGCCTCTTAACCGATCAAACGCACACATCGTATTGGGGGCGGCACGTAACGGTAAAGGGGTTTACGTGTAGATTTTGTGCGGATGAATAGAACCCACATTTGGTGAAGTAGGCATGTATGTTCACATTTACGCATGGACCCAGCATCAAACACGTTTCCGCTGACCCCCCATTGCGAGGAAAGCCTTCCCTTTGCCTTTTTTTTTTTCGAACTTACAGCGGTAAGTGGCAAGAGCGCATAAAACGGGTTCCAAGCGAAAGGTGCCCAATTTCCGCATGTCGATGCCATTCCTACAGAGCATTTTAGGGATGAAAAATTCTCGCCCAATGTTTTTTCCCTTCCGCTCCATTTGGCACACCTACTGGGTGATTTGCTTTACTGAAGTGTTTTACAATTTGTGAGCCATTGTGTAGTATAATATGCTGTTTTTTTTTCTCTCTCTCTCTCTTGGCGCAACAATTTTCATCAGTTCTCCACACCATCTCGCAGATCCATGCCGCGTGACAGCTTGCGAGCAGCCATTTCCCCTCTGACACCTCGAAACTTAAAAACACACAAATGAGGGGAACGTACCTGTGGATATTCTACTGCAGAACAAAGCACCTGCGGACTCAAGACTCCTTCCCTTTTTTAAAGCTGCGTGCTGAACAATTTGCAGACAATTTTGTGCGCATTTATGGTGACACGATTAATGGTGTGAAAAATGAGCTAAATATTATGTGCAGTTTGTGTAACATGTCTCTGAGGATGGCTCATGTGTCCCTCTGCGAAGGTGCAGACAGCGGGGGTGATGGGACTGCCGATGGATGCCAGCGTAGCTTTGATGGTACCTTTGATGATACCTTTGATCGCACTTTTGAGCGTACCTTTAGGCGTACCTTTGATCATAGCCCTGAACATCGTCTCAGTGACGGCGGCCATGAGGTCCCCGCGGAGAGCCACCATCTAGAGCAAAATACACAACCCGAAAAGAACGGCCCTTCTAAATTAGCGACCCATCTAATTATTCACTACGTTAAAGAATATGTGAAATATGTTGTCCACTCTTTACTTCATTTTTATTTTTACCTATGTAACACATTTTATCGAACCCTTTCCGTGTTGCCAAAAGGCTATTTAGAATTCCCAAAGCAGTTCAATTATTATGAGTCCATTTCGGACCACCTCTTGACCAGCTTTGTTACCATTTATAAAATATATAAACAAAGTAACACTTCAGAATTTCGCTTTAAATTAGATCAACTGGCATTCTTGGGTTCGGGATTCATTTACGACAAAAGAGGTACAAACATATGTACAGCAAAAAAAAAATAAAAAAAAAATAAAAAAAACATTTAGCATGTCTAAGTGGGGAACACATCTAGACTTACTGTTTAATCAAAGGGGGGAAAAATCGCCCCCTCAAAAAAAGGTGCACCACTGGACGAAGTTTATTCAGCCCAGTATTGCCTCCACAATATTAACCGCTTAAAATGCATGCCCCTTTTCATGGAACTTCTCCACGACATGCTCATTTTTTTTTTTTTCATCTTTCTTCGCGCGAAAAGGATACGTTTTGACGGCTGCGCATAACATAACGGTAAAGAAATGACGAGATAACAGTGTGACGTCGTGGCGACGTAGCAACGTAGCGACGTGTCCGAGTTGCCACTTGGCAAAAAAATGCACTCATAGCTTTTACACCCATTTCGCCCATTCGAAAAAAACTCCCGAAGAATACAGAGGGTACATTCGTTATCAAAAATGAAGACAACTTTTATGTAGCAACGGTGGCCGGTTTGCACAGGGGTAACCTTTTATATGTAGCCTTCATGGAAGGAAAAACCAACCACCGTTGGAAAAATCCACATTTAACAGCTGCCACACGGGTTGTTGCTGTGCCCATGAGTGTACCTCCGCACGTATACACATACGCACTTTTTTTATACACTTATCCACGCCCCACCACCAAATGCCAGAATCAGATATATGCGTCATGAAAATTAACTCGGAGGAACAGTTTAGCCACATACCTCTAAGTAAGACGCACACAAATAATACTCGCAAAGGCCGTTTTTTCATTGCGCACTTCATGTATAATCCAATTTTAAACTTAGACTCCAGCAGGGAATTCTTAAAGCCAGGAGAACCAGTAATCACGTATGGACAAATACAGGTATTCATACTTGTGTGTTTCGTTTGGTTTCTTTTTTTTCTTTTTTTCTTGTTTTCTCCCCTATTATTTTGCTGCAGCCTGACTGGGCTCCCACATCTGGGCTAAAAGGTGACTCCATTTTTCTTTCAAACATTTTTAGAATTTCGATAAAGAGACCTTCAGTATCGGTGTCGTAAATCAACCTAGACAGACCTTCACCAAATTTGAAAACTTTTATGAGAAGGAGCAAACCTGTTTGTACCCCTTTATTCAAATAAGCAATCCGATTAACAAAGGTTAGCATTTCCGGCCAGCGGGCCCACATGCATCGAGTTGCAATCAGGGAGCATAAGCAGCTCACCAAAGTGAACCGCTTACCGAAGTGAACCGATCACCCAAGTCACCTTCTTTTGCGCACCTCTAATTTTAAGGCATGTCCGGCTCGCCACTAATCGACAAGCATGGAAATCTCGTAGGAATGATACAAAAAAAAATAGATAATTACGGGTATGCAATGAAGAAGCACGTCGCAGAATGAACAAAAACACAATGTTTCTTCTCACGCCGCAATTCGCCGCAATGCAATTTGGTGAAAAAAAAAAAATAAATAATAATTTATGGTAATCCTCTCACCGTCGTGTTTCCCATTTACTAAACAGGTTGGCCTTGCCCGTAAATATTTTAAAAAACATCACAACCCACTTGCAAGAGGAAGGGACATACAAGGAGCCATTTCTGGGTACTTATTCGAAAAAAAAAAAAAAAATACATAAATGTGTGACAAGGGGCACATACACATGTACAACACATATAGACACAGCAAACCTTCGGGGACAACCAACCTGTGCATTGCCATCGTAAACACCATCAGGAATTGTCTTGAGAGAAAAAGAGCAGAGTACCCCCGCAGTTTATAAAAATTGCAAAAATGGTAATGGCAATCACACACGCAAAATTTGCCTTCACAAAAAAAAAAAATATGTTTATCAGCCCAGCAACACTTATTTGGGTCTCTTTTTTTTTTTTCTTCATGGCGATTTTGAGAGGAAATTTCCCTCGCAAATGCTGATCACAGTTGTGCAATAATTCACCCCCACCCGAATTCCCCTTTTTTCGAAGAACTAAAAATACAGGACGTTTTGGTTAACTCACCTGCGGACCTTGCCGGCATAACGAAAGGAGATATCATGTTGACGATTAACAATAAGGAGATTAAAAACATTTGCGATGTTAACAGGATAAGCAAAAGGAAAAAAAATAAAATGAACAATACTGCTTTTATGCCGATATACATTTATGCGATTGCCCCTGTTTGGGGTATTTCGCCCCCTTGAAAAAGTTGTACTGCTGAGGGCAAGGCGAGTTTTTTTTTTTTTTTTTTCAATTTATCCCTTCCCGTTCTTTACCACTTTTTAGGTGCACGAAATTTTGAACAGCACATCGGATGGTTACATCACAGTCGACATTATCCGTCATGGAAAAAACAAAAAAATAAAAGTAAAAAAAAATGTAGTAAAAATGGAGGAAACGGGGGACACAAAAACGTGTTAACAACTGTCAATGGATGCGCGCCTCTTCCCATTTTGTGTACCTACGAAAGACTTCTGTTCACCCTACCGAGCTAAACATTCTTGCGTCGATTATTACATTCAGAGTTTGTTCCTCCGTTCATCAGTTTTCAAATTGGTCAAGGGGGGAATAATGCTTGTATGCGTGTATGTATATGTGTAGAAGTGACAACTCGATAGTGTAATTGTGGCACTCAATGTAGTACCATTTTGTGCCACGTGTACACATTGAAGTGAATTTTTATGATGACCATTTGGCTACGCAGCGCATAACATAGATGGGCCGCGTGTGTATGCTATACCTGTGCAAGCTTTGCCCTCCATACGCGCTTTACCAATTTTTAGGTGAAAATGTGATGACCAGGAGTTTTCCTATTCGTTAGGTCGCTAAATGTGCCTTTTCTTCGCTATCCCCGCCCCGACGCAAAAACTCCTTCATCTTATGATTAAATGCGAATCGTAGTTAACTCGCCCTTCTCCGTTTTCTTTTTGGTGTTCTACATTAATGTAACTCGTCTGTGTTGTTTCATTCCCAAAAGGGAAACCACTAAACTTGTGACATGGTCAAATTTCCGCCTTTTTGAAGGTAACCTTTTTTGGGGGAAGCACATAAATATATTTCCATCTGTTGGCATCCCTTTGAACCCAATCGTTTTTATGTATGCATCCCCTACTTCTCCTTTTTTACCCTCCCCCTCCGTTTTCCTCCCCTTTTTAGACATTAAGAAGAAGGAAGATCTCGAATATAAGCCGTTCAAAAATATCAGCTTTAACAAGCTTAAGACCAATCTGAAAAACTTTCTTGTAATCAACAAAAAGTTTAACATATCGGATGTTAAGCACGTTTCCTTTTTAGGTGAAAAAAAAGAGCGAAAAGAATAAGCAATATGAGTAGAAGCGAGCGTACACTTGTGCACGTCCCGCGGTGACCACCTCTCATTTTCCAGTATGACATCATGTATCTTCCTCCATTTTGCGTCACCATCTGGGAGGAATATATTTTGCCCGATTAAGAGGCAAAGCTTAGAGATTTTTTTTTTTAAGTGCCCTTTTCCAAATTCCCAGTGCACCATTTATTAAATAAGAGGGAATCTTTTTCCCTATGTTGCTATATATAAAGAACATCCCACATTTTGTGCGTCTTCATCATTTCCTTTTCTTTAATTTGTGTTTTTGCCTAGAAAGTGGTGCTCCACTCATTGCCCATGCCTGTATCAGCTAAGCTAACAGCCAACCTGTGTGTTTTCCCCCGATCTCCCCACTAGGAAAGTTTCACAATTACGAGAAAATTGAGAATTACGGCGTAAATGAAATATGCATACTGGGCCGGAGCAACGTAGGGAAGTCAACCTTTCTGAGGAACTTCATAAAATATCTTATCAATGTGAATGAGCATGCAAATGTGAAAGTTTCCAAGAACAGCGGGTGCACTAGGTCGATAAATTTATATTCTTTTGAAAATGGAAAGAAAAAGAAGTTGTTCATTTTAACAGATATGCCTGGCTTTGGCTATGCTGCAGGAATAGGCAAAAAGAAGATGGAGTTTTTGAGAAAGAACCTAGAGGACTACATATTTCTGCGAAATCAAATATGCCTGTTTTTTGTTCTTATCGACATGAGCGTGGACATACAGAAGATTGATGTGTCCATAGTGGACGCCATAAAGTATGTACAACGTGTGCGAGAGCGATGCGTTTGCGTGTTTCCCTCGTTCTCTCGTCACACTTCTTTCTCCATAGTTCGCTCCTGACGTTTCATTTTTTCTTCTCCCCACACGCTTCACTTCTTTTTCTCCCCTCACAGAAAAACGGACATACCCTTCAGAGTCATCTGCACCAAAAGCGACAAGTTGAGCACAAATGCTGAGGAACGGCTTCAAGCAATCAAAAATTTTTATCAGCTTGAAAAACTCCCCATATACATTTCGAAATTTTCGACGCACAATTAGTAAGCCTTAAAGTGGGTCGCGCTTCACCGTCTTCTTTCTGTACTGCGATTTGTATCAATTGGGGTTTTCCCACGTCTGCGACTTAGGAGCACCAAGTTGGTCCTTATGATGAGACGCTCAAAGGCGCCCATTTGTGGTGCTTCCCCTTTCTACACGTGCGTTTACACAATTTTCCCTTTTTTTTTGCAGCATAAACATTTTCAAAGAAATTCAGCACCATTGTAATTTGGACACCCCGTGAAGGCGATTGTTTATGGCTGCCTCGGGCCCTATTGACAACGAAAGTTTGGGTTAAAAGGAATGCAGGAAGGGAATAAAAATGTGGATGGGGGTAAATTCACATAAGTGCCGGGGAATGTACATATATGTTGTGTGATTGTCCGCTGGTCGGCTGATCCGCCTGGCTCTGCAATTTTTCGGAGCGCACCTGCGAGGGATGCACAGCCAGTGAAAGTCCACTATTAAGTGCCATTTTTTCATGTAACACCCCTGTTTTTTCATTGGACTTCTCATCACCCATCGCGGCGCATGACAACTCACGGATGAGCCCCGCCTCAGGTGAAGTAATTAAGGCCGCCCTTGTACATGTCCAAGATGTTGAGCTGGTCCTCCGTGAAAACCAACTTGTACTTGTATTCCCATTCGTCCTTGTGGGTCCTCAGAAAGTTCTGGATGCATTTCTCTATCTCCTTCTTTATGAAATGCACCTTATTATTTGACATCCTAGCTACGCTTACCAAAATGTTCGGGAGCCAGTGGGGGACGTGATTCGGAAACGAATTGACAACACTGATGAGGGCGTAAATGGCAACAGTTTTTTTATTGTCTAACATTCTGCTGCTATTACTCGTTTCTAGATTGCCCCTTTGTGGTGATGGTAATGTACTTTTCTCATTTGCCACGCTTAAAAAGTATTGGGAAATGCTCTGGACAGTCTGACTGTCGTAGAAACAAAGCACAGAGGAGAGAATATCACGCGATAAATTTTGAATCTCAATATAATTGTCAACTAGCAAAGATATGAAGACATTTAGGAGGAAGGTGTTTTCCGTTCGGCTGTAAAAAAATATGCAATAGTACGCATGGAAGTAGAAGCAGAATTGTAACACGCAATTGCGAATCTTCCAGTTGTTTTTGCTTAGCAAGTGGCTTAAATTCTTTATGAATAAATTTCCCATCTTGTCTTGGAGTAGTGAATCGAAGCTACCAATTAGTTCTGGTGTTGCTATTTCGTAGGTACGGTCTTTGGTACATGTGGCAAATGTGGCACTTGTGACACACGCATCGCCTGGTTCCCCCGCCCCCTCCGCATAGCTGATTTTTTCAAACTCGAACAAGTAGAGCGAGGGGCACAAGAAGCAGTTGACGGCCTTGTTGACAATCCCATTGATAAAATTGTCCACAAGTTGGAAGGACAAAATAAACATCTTCAAAAATGGAATGCTCACATTATTTAGTAGGTACATGCTTCTAACCGAGAAAATGGTGATGGTAATATAAGCTAGGGTCTCCAGCCTGTAAATAAATTTAGACTGTTTGGATAGCGTCTCCTGCCCTTCCAGGTACTCAATAACCTCACAGGCGCTTTTGTACAGATATAGTAATATCCTAAGGTACATACATTTCAAGTGGGAATAATACCTATTGTCGTGAAGTACGTAGAGTAAGTAGGCTAACAGATCCCCCACCACTTGCCTTACCGTTATGTTGTCATTATCAATCAATTTTAGAAACTCCATTAGATGGTCATCCATGAGGTGGATGTTCTTGTGCATACTGTACATAAGCATAATGCTTAAGAGCTGCGTTTTCTTTTTAAAAATTAAATTAGACGTGTCTTGAAAATTGAAACACAAACAAAACTTAAACAACTTTTCGTATTTGTCAAGATCCTTCTTCTTTATGTTAATAAAAAGGAGGTGAAAATAATACATCCATATGCTATACAAATCCATATTTACAACAGCTATTTCTTTTTCCAGCAATGAAATGATGCTTTCCAAAATTGCATCTGCCGCTTCCCTCCTTTTTAACTTTCTCAGAGAAAAAAGCAAAGGGCAGATTAGCGAAATGAAGGTAGATTTGTATTCATTATCTGCATGCGCATCTTGTTGCAGTTCCTTCAAATTGTGGATAATCCTCTGGAAAAAGCTAAAATGGAGGCACCTATCCCCTTTATTTCCAGCCGCTTCTTCCTCACCCAGTCGGTGCACATCCCCTGGTATGGTGCCCCCTTCCTCCTCTTCCTGCTTCTTCACCTGGTTGTACGGATCCTTTGTGTGCACCACTCCGGGGGTAGCTTCTCCCCCCATCTGCTCATCATACCCATTCTGGAGATTCACCAAAAATTTGAAAAACTCATGGTTGTAGAAAAAATCCTTCACGTGTGTCTCGCTAATGTGAGCAAACCCCTTAAAAGATTTTTGTATCTTCGATAAGTTCACG
The DNA here is from genome assembly GCF_000524495.1 of Plasmodium inui San Antonio 1. Taxonomy (NCBI): domain Eukaryota; phylum Apicomplexa; class Aconoidasida; order Haemosporida; family Plasmodiidae; genus Plasmodium; species Plasmodium inui. The sequence continues at coordinate 894,330 of NW_008481836.1, forward strand.
ATGATGGCATTTATGCTATTGCTCTTTTTCTTACTCTTCAAATTTTTGTATATGCATACCTCCACAAAATTGTCGTACACATCTGCGCACCTGAACACGTCAATTATGTGGGCAGGCACGATACCTCTATCAACGTTTATGTTGAAGTATTTTAAAAACTTAATAAATCCGTAATAGGCTAGGTTATACACATGCACGTTTTTTTTTATGATTAAATTTTCTAGCAGGTAGCTAAAATAGAATTCACTGTGATTGAGAATTACAAAGTTCTCGTAGCAGATGAGGAAAGCTAAAATGACGATTTGCGCGTAGACGTTATTCTTTTTTGCGCTCTCTCCTTTTAGAAATGAGAATAATCCGTTCAGGCTCTTTTTCTTTTTTTTTTCCTCCCCTACGGAACTAGCCTCTCGATTTTTTATAAATCTGCTGTTAATGATTGCATACACTAGTTTCATGCACTTTAGGGTTATTTCATCCTTCTGCATTTCCAGTCTTAATATGTTTAGGATAATTTTGATGTACTTCTTCAGCAGGTGCAGGTCGGTGCTGATCTTCTTTATCAGTCCCGAGTTGCTCGTTATATTTATCAGGATTCCATTAAAGCAGCTGATGCACTTGTTCTCGAAATAGTCATGGTTGTTAAGCTCTCCTAGGCTCTTCAGGCTGCTGAGCTTCTTCAGGCTTCCGCTTTCCGCAGAGCCGTTAGTGGGGTCGTTCATGGGGCCATTCGTCGGGCCATTTATCGCACCATTAGTGCCCCCATTTGTAACCCCACTCATCGCCCCATGTGTGTTGCCGCTTACCTCGCTGCTCACCGTGTCCGGCCCCTTCTGCCGCTCCCTCTTCACCAAGATATACAGCTTGATGTAATTCTTCAGATAAAAGGAGCATATTTTGAGAAAGGGAATTTTGATAATTTTAAAAGTGGGCAAAACGAGCTTCATGGTGCTCTGAGCATACGATCGGACTTGAGAGTAAACGGACAAGTTGGTGAAAAATAAAATATTGCACAGCTGTTCACGGTATCCCTTAAAGCAGTAGTTTTTCTTCCTTTGCTTCAATCTTTCATTGTACAGAGAGAACACATTATTAACGTATTGAGTCTTAATGATGTCATAGTTGTAGCTGTACGGGTACATATTATAAGTGAAAGACAGCATGCTGTTAATATATTCATTGTACATAGTCATGTTGGCACTCTCGTTGCATTTTAAAAGTAGAAAGTGTATGCACTTGATAATTTTTCTCTGCATCTTGGCATCTGCTTTGATAGTCTTCTCCCTATTATTAATAATATTTGTGAAAAATTCCTCTTTTAATTTTTTCAACTCATTCTTCTCTACCAACATCTGCTTCGCGTTTACATCGTTAACACTGTTTTCACTATTTACCGAGCTGAAGGAATATTTGTGCTCCAGTTTATCATCGTTAGGGTTGTACCTACCATATAAGGACATGCTAAAAATTTGCTCGGGTATCTTCAAAACGTGTAAAGATAAAGTCACGACAATTTCGCACATGTAGACGTACAGGTAGAAAGACAGCTTTGTATTCACCACGTGGCACTTGGGTAAGAGGTTATTATATCTGTACCTCTCATCTGGATATAAACAACTAAGTGGTTTAACAATGCATTTAATTATTTTGTAAATTCTAGAGATCACATTGGAATGGGTTAGGGGGAATTTCCAATGGATTTTTCTTTCCTTTAATTTTCTCTTCTCCACGTATTTTATCAAATTGGGGGTTGACACTGGGACATCACATTGGATTATCAGATCGAGCACATAGTCCAGCAGAAAGTAAGTGAACTTCTTCCCCACTTTTACATTTTCCTTTGACGGGGTTTTCCATTTTACGAGTTCCTCCGCGTTTAATACTGGTCCTTCGGAGAATCCCGCATGGGCGCCGTCCCCCTTAGCTGCCCCTTGTTCACCATTGCAGGTGGTGTGCACCACTTGTCCCTGTTCACACGTTTTATGTGATGACTCCTCTGCCTGTTCTGCCTCTTTTTTCGTATTGTTTAGAATGTACCAAGGGATGCCCCACCCGCCTAGAGTACGAACCTTCTCTTGTGCACTAATATTTTCTTCAATCTTAAAACACGAGTATTCCTTCATCGATAGAGAGAATTGGATGTCCAGAAATCTATACATAATTTTGCAAATGTACTTAAAGGAAACATTGTTATCTTCAACGATGTATATTTCGATTAAGTTGTAAATATCCTCCAAATTGATGTATTCATTTTTGGCCCTTCTCATTAGGTTTGACAAAAACTGCAGGTAGCACTTAACCGTGTCGTCATTGGCGTACTCATTTTTCGAGTAGGTGAAGTATTCCTCCTCTTGCTCCGCGACGTGTCCTCCATCGGACGCTCCCATCGCAGGTATTAGCCGCTTTTTCTTCCTCTTCGTGATGAGCTTCCTATAAAACGCGTTAAAAAGCGTGTCGTATACTCTTTTGTTATTTACCAGCCCGAAAGCCAGTGGAATGATAGACAGGGATTTGGCGTTTTCCAGTTCAATATTGTTTAAAAATTTCTGACAGAGCTCATAAACAATGTCGTGATCTAAATGAATAAAGAGAGAAATCAGTGTGGTCTTCAATCCGGTGTAAATGTCGTTGCCCACTGTGGTTATTTCCTTTTCCTCATTCAGCTTTTTGCTAGCTTTACTTTTCTCATTTTTTGTAAATTTTATAAAGTACAGAATTTTCTCAAAAAATTCATGGATCCAATAGCATAAATAATCGACTAGTTCTTTGCGCTCTCTAATAACTTCCTCGATCTGGTCATCATTTAGGAAGTACAAAGTGTACACCTGACTGCCTTCCATGTGCATAAATTTTTTGTACTCTCTGACGGCAATCTCCAAATCCACCCCACTTCCTGCTCCTACATTGTCAATTTTGACAATGCAAATGTAGGAAAATAATATGCTTAGGAAGGAGAAGATGGTGAAGCTTTTATACACATCGCAGATATCAATGCCCATGCTCATAACGGAGAGGAGGTCTTTCAAGTGGCTAGCTTTATACCTAATCAGCAGCGGTAATATTAGGCATAGGGACAAAAGACAGTTACATATCTGGGTTGAAATATTCACATTGATGAGGCATTCTAACATCTTCTTAACGAAAATATCCAGGCAGTTCATGTCCACTACGCATATGTGCTTTAGGATGTTTTCGAAGAGGCTAACTCCCTTGTTGCTCTTGGGGAACATCCCCTGCACGGCTAACTGTGTGAACTTTTCGATGACAAACTTCTTGTCTTCCTCCGAGATGAAGTAGTTCGAGACGTAATCATCCGCTTCGCCAGACAGATTGATGGGAGGTTTACCACGGAGGTCCCCTGGACGGGTTAGACTACCACCGGTTAGACTACCACTCGTTAGACTATCACCCGTTAGACTCCCACCATCTCCGGTCCTGCCGCGAACTTCCATACGCTTCAAGTACAAACTCTCCCTCTTCAGCTTCCTAATGAAGCAGAACAGGAAAGTGTTTAAGAACAGGTTGATATTCCCCAGGTGCTTCCCCACGCTAGAAGGATGTATGTGCGGCATGAACAGACACGTAATGACGTTAATGAATTCGTGTGTGTCCAGGTCTTGAAAAAGGGAAGATATTCTTCTTTTATTTCCTTTTCCTCCTCTGCCGCCTTCTGGGCCTTCACCACCAGTAGTCACCTCATCGAAGGTGCTTACATTAAAATTTTCGTCATTCAAAAGGGAGAGAGAAGCCTGCAGTAACTCTTTCTCCCTCATCTTTGTCTCCACCTCCTTTTGCTTGACTTCCTCCGCACTCATCCCCCCGGCTGCCCTCCCCTTTCGATACATTCTATTGAGTAAAAAAACGAACGTCTTCGAAACGGTTTTTACGACACTGTCATCATCATTAATCAGCAAATTGTAATCATCCGGAATGTACTTTTTCGCGGAACTTAACACAACATTACAAGGTAATTTTATATAATATAGGAACAAGAAAAAGAGCAGTCTGATTATCTCCTTCATTTGCTTTTCCAGACTAATGTTATACATATAGGCATATTTTAATCCTTTGTATACAATTCTGACGAAAGCATAATTTATACTGTGCCAGTTGTACCGTTTTAACTTCCTGTACAGATGGAGCGCCTTTTCGTGTTTTATTAACTTAAAACATAAATCATCTGAGCCCAGCTGGCTTAGCATTACAAAGTTTAAAAACACCGTGTTGTATCTTGGACAAATTTCTAATTTTTCAATGGGGTGTGCCACTAGATCTACATGCTGCAGATCCCGTTCGTCCGCCATTCCGATGAACGCGTTGGCCGCTACCCCTGGTTTGTGCTTCTTGTAATTGTCGTCGAGGACCACTCCGCTGTTGGTTCGTCGGTTCAGTTGGAAGTTAATTTCAGAAGTGGAGCAATCGTCCTGGTTGCCGTCCCGCTTGCCGTCCCGATTGTCGTCCTGGCTGCCATTCCCCTTGCCATCCCCCTTATTGACGCAATTATCATCATGGGTGCCATCCGCGGCACCGTTGTGACCCCCATCCAGGGCGCATTTTCCAACCCGGATGGCAAATCCCACAAGGCAGTCGGCCCTCATGTCCACGTACTCCTCATATTTGCAGGAAAACATATTATTTAACGAAAAATCAAACAGCAAGTTATGCACATCAATGTTGTAATAACAGAACGGCCTCAACATTTCCAACAAGTCGATGACAGACGTGATGAAATTCTTGTACGCATTGTGACTATACTCATCCTGCTTCCTTGAATTGCTACTCAGATAATCATAAAATAAGCTAAACAGGTACTTATAATCAATAATGTTAAATATGCACTTTTGAATATATAAGCGAAAGCTTTCATCCTTCCCGTTAATTATAACTTCTTCGTTAAAGAATGAGCTGCTGTTTTCTTGTCCTCTTTCGAAAATCCCATTAATAGAAAGGTAGTATCGATCTCCAGACATGTGTGGCTTGTTCTCATTTATGGTGGTACTATCCACATCACTTCGGTCCCCATTTATGTACTTATATTCATCGTAGTAGTTGTCACTAATTCCTTCATAGGAATTGCTCGTCACATCACTGCCGTTTCCCTCATCATGCGAAGTGCCACCCACATCTTCTGGGTAGACAAAACTATTTGACTCTTCATCTTTACAAATGAGTTTCCTATCATATTCAAAAAAGTAGTCGTCCAGAATGTGACTTTTAATATTATCTAGAATCCCAGAAATGCTCTGGCAGATGTATGACTTTAAGTTTGGACTTATATTCTTATTTTGCAGGGAGTACCACAAATACTTAATCATAAAAATGTAAAAGTGAAAGGATTTGTGCTTCGTCGTATTGATGGTTTCATACAAGTTGTACAGCTTAATCACTAACGTCACGTTGTAGGAGTTGTTTTTTTTAAGCGAAACTATTTTTCTTATTTCGCACAATATTTGGTACTTCTCCTTGTTCACATTTTCCTTGATTTTTTTCGGCAGAAAGTTGCTGTAATCGTTTAGCTCTCTTAATGTGTTCAGCATCTTCCTTGGATATAAATCTTCTACACGTTTGATGCGATTGAATGTGTTTCTTCTTTTGGACTGATATATTGTTCCTCCAAAAATTGCGGCTTCCTCTGCGTTCTCCGTGTGTACGTAAACACCTTCGCGTGAAAGGGTGTACTTACGTTGAGGAGTTTCTATATGTGAGGAGGAGGAAGAAGAAGAGGGAGGAGGGCACTATCTCCGACTTCCCGTCAAGAAAAAGAGAGCACCCTCATGCAAGAGGAGCTATGCATCTAGAGATGTAGGCCGATTGTTATTTCAAAAACGTTCTAGTAGCATCCGAGCTATGCGGAATTGTAACACCCCGGCGTGGTAGCGTCGCAGCGTGCCTTCTTTCCGAGGTGGCACCTTTTATGCGCCAGTCACGGATAGCAGTCACAGATAACAGTCCGTGCCAGTCGGTAGCAACTCGTACCAAGTGGCTCTAATCAGTGCCAACCCACGCAAATCATAAGCAACGACCTGGCTATTTGGCACCCTCCGTAGGGCGGCATTTCCTCTATAGTGAGACTACACACGGGGATGCGCAGAAAAAATAATCCTTCGGTTTGGCCAATCGTGAGATTTTTACCCCCTTGCAAGGATTCAGGAAAAATAAAAATGGGGCCTGCTCCCTGGTAACATTTCTTATACGTACGGGATATGGATATTTTATTCATCCCTTTTCTCCTGCACAGAATTTTCTCACCAGATCTGCTTATATTCTGTGCTTGCGATTCCTGCTATGAGGCGAACGAGCGTGGTACATAAATGAGCACATATGGGAAGATGGTGGAGGTGTGTGTAACATTTTGCTGGCTAACCCGCGTAGCGTTCAAACATGTGCATAAGCGATCATATGGATAAGCCGTCATATGGATAAGGCGTCGTATGCATAAGCGTATGTACGTGGTCCTATACGCGTTTCCATAGCGTGTACTCCTTCTTGTGCCTTTTTTTTTTTTTTATTACCTTTTTTTTTGAGCTTAAATGGTGACTTCCCGCCTCCTTTTATTTCATTATTATGTTTGGATACTATGCTCTGACTGAGATATTTTTGTATTTGTTTTCTTTTTTTTTTCCCACTAATGGTTATAAATAATCTCTATCTCTGTGAAAAGTTTTACTTTATTGTTATGCAATATATTTTTTTTTCTTTTTTGGCGCATGGAAAGTTATTCCCCCTCTTGGGATGCTATTGTTACCGATTGAAGGGTACACTTTGGCTTGTATTAACAGGATCTTTTCGTATCCTCAATTTATTTCCTTTTTAGTGATCATCTTATTTCGCTTCGTATACTCTTTAGTTTGTTGCCCGTATTTGTTATTCAAAAGTTTTTTTTTTTTTTTTAAGAAAAAAAATGAAGCGTAAAAAGTAAATTGCCGCTGTAAAAGGGGAGGCGTGTACCAAAAGATTTAGGCGTATATATAACTTTCTAAATAGCAGCAGGGAATAAAAAAAAATGGTGCCGATATCCTAACTGGAAGAAGCTGTGTGGTGAGAAATTATTTTTTGAACAAATCGAGTTAATACCTTTTTGTGATTGCTTTTCTTTACGACTTTGTTAAAAAAAATAAGAATGGGATACATTAATGATGAGAAAAGTGGGGGGTGAAAAATATGCAAAGTCGAAAAAAAACGTCTGCAGAGGGGGGTAGGTAAACCATATGGTTGGAGAACTTATCATTTCTGATCAAAATAAAGAGCAATAGGTTTTTACACCGCTTGGGATCTACATACGCGAGATGCGCCTTAACTTATGACACGACTGAGAATTTGGCGTTATCTCAAATCTTTCCGAAATAAGGTGTGCCCCGATCCGGGGTGGGCACAGGATGACAATTTTACTAGCCCCGTTTTAGACCACTGATTAAAGGCAAGAAAAAAGTAAAAATTGAATGAAATAGAAAAGATCAACGTGTCGGTTTCGCTATGCGCATTTTTACAAACTGCGTTTTTGGAAAAAGGAGGGCATATACACCGCTCATCATGTTGTATGCTTAGGTATTCTCATTTGTCTCCCTGCCTAGTTTTCTCAATCCACTCCGTGTGTGCCTCACTACGTGGCTCCTAGTTATGCTCATTTGTAAGAAAGAGAAGATCCTCCATCAGTAATGTGTACACCAGCGCGAGTATACATCTCCCATTTACAGTGATGGCTTATACGGCGAACCGAGTCCACATCAGGAGGTTCTTTTCCTGTTCTACTGGATAGGTATCACTTTTTCTATATTTTAGGGGAAAAAAGTTCCCCTACCTCCACTTTGCAATTTCGACATAAGTATACATTTGACAAGCCATTTTTAGGTAGTAGTAGTGCACTTCCTCGTCAGTTGCCTTCCCATTAACGGGAGTGCCTTGGGTAGTACCACCGCCGTCATCGAAGGGGAAGGTGTGGAGTGTGGGTGCTTCTTCCCTTTAACATAATTTTAAGTGACCCCCGGTTGGGTGCCACGTTCAACGTCGTTTTGATTATCCTTATTTTTAAAATTTTATTTGAGGGTGAAAGGCAGCCTTAGTTTTGTTTTTCCTTTTTTTTATTTTTTTCGTTCCTCCCTTTTTTGCCGTTTGTGGTATTATTGCGTTTTTTTTTTTTTTTTTTAATTCCCGAACAGATCGACTGCGGTATTATGATAATTATGGGGCCTCTCCCTTTATATATCAACATTGCGTGGGGATCCTGCATAAAAAGGAAGTTTTCCCCTTTGTTATGTTCTTCCAGGCCACCTCTTCTAACCCAGTGGGAGCGCCGTTGTGGGGGCTAACTACCAGAAAACATACACAAATGCGCATATATGCCCATACATACATGCATGTGCGTACCTGCTGTTGCTCCCCACAACTTCCGCCGCCCCCTTTGCCCATGATGATACTCCGCAGAATCAGAAAGGCCCACTTCAGCATGGACGTTAATGTATCCAATCTGCTGAGGAAAAAGGCGATCCTGTTCGAAAATGTCAAAAGGGAGAATTGCAAAAAAGAATTAATTTTGGATTATTTCCACATAAAAGGAGTCAAGCTGAAAAAAAATGACATCCACATTATGACCAACATTTTGTGTAGACCGACTGGTAGGATAATGATTTTGACTGACAATATGAAGAAGCAGAATTTTAACTTCGATTTTGGGTCCCTCTCTGGGGGAAGAGAAGACTTACCATTGCATGAAAAAAGAGTGAGCCACGAATCTGCGGAAAATTCGGATGAATCCCCTAACAGTAACAACTCCAACCCCGCTAACGGACTGGAGGATGCCCCCACGTGTGATATCCAAGGGGGACACAAATCCAGTGTCCAGCTCAGAGGACACAACCAAGTGAATGCTGTGCGAGGGAATGACGAAACGGAGGAAGGAGTAGAAGAGGAAAAACTCAAAGCGGAAGGACTCGAAGCGGAAGAAGTAGAACAATTAGAAGAAGAAAAAGAGGTGGAATATCCTCGTACCAACGTGTGGAATAAAAATTTTAAAAATTTATTCAAGGAATGTAAAATTCACCTATGTGATGATTTCGAAATAGAAAAATTTGTGGAAGAATGCGAACGGTTTTTGCGATTTACGGAAGATATCAAAAGAGTGGCAAGGTTTGAAAATTTGGACAAAATAATTACCATTATAAATATTCCCAGTTGTTATGGGAGAAAAGAGTTGGCACACATTATTTACGACTGTGCTAAGATTAATGTAAAATTAAAAAACATCATTTTCAGATTTAAAAAAAATGGCATACAATCTGACTGTGCCTATGTCCTGTGTGATACTGTAAATGATGCAAATATTTTAATTAAGAAAATGCAGGAATATCCCGTTGCTAAAAAATATCATTTACGAGAATTTTTTGGAACTTCTTTTTTGTATGCTTCCAAAAGTAACCTTTTTCTGAGCTCTGAAAAACTTGATTACGTGACCATTTTTTCAAAGTATAAAATATTCACCTGCGGATGGCATAAGGACATTTCCATAAAGGAGTTTGAGAGCTTTCTCATCACTCTTAAAATATTTCCCAAGAAGATTATAAAAATTGACTACCGCACAAGGGGCGCCGCCAGGGAAGCCCGGCAGGAGAACTCCGCAGGCAACTCCGCACACCACTCGGAGGACCACTCGAGACACCACACAGACTGCAAGTACCAACTGAGCCCCGTGGATCCCCATCACATTTTAATAAGCATCGACGAGGTGGAGTCCGCAGCGGATGATGCCGACCGCGCTGACGACCCGAACGACGCCAACACATCCTCGTTTATTTTATTTTTCGAAAACATGCGAATGACAAAAAAGGTTTTCACGAAACTGGAGAGACTGAAAAAGAAATGGAAAATATCGACATCCAAAAACTTCTACGCATACCCGAAGACGGTACGAAAAAAAAGGCGGCATTTTTGCCGCCGATTCAAACGGGTTACCTTACGAAAAAATGGAAAAAGAAAAAATAGAAAATGAAAAAACGGAAAATGAGAAAACGGAAAATGAGAAAATGGAAAATGAAAAATTACACAAGTGTGCATATGTTGTGTGCGGCCCGCAAAGCCGCTACAGCAGTGACAAATGCTTAAACAAATCATAACTTCTTTTTGCAGCCGGATATCCACTTCAACGATGACGAAGACTACGACGACGAAAACGAGTA
>NW_008481836.1:905031-948418 GCF_000524495.1 Plasmodium inui San Antonio 1
ACCGAATAATGTGGCAACCCCTTAAAATGAACATTTAAATTTTGCATATTCTTTTTTTTCTTTTTTTCTTTTTTTTTGTTAAACTGTTTCCGTGGCTGCTTCTCTACTTGGTGATTTTTCTAATCCTGTTTTGAAGCCCTGTGGCCAAATCGATTCTTACACTTTTCACAAAATCGATTTCGTACACCACGCTACGAGGAGGGAGTAAAAAAAAGGGGGGAGTTATAGAATTGGTGAAACAGTGTAATAGGAATAAACCGACTGTGTTCACGTTTCTGTGGGAACGCTCTCCCACATGTCCGGGGACGCGTGGTTTATTTCCCCCCAACTTACTTCTTCTCCTTGTACGTAAAGAAGTCATCGTTAATGTTAAAATAGTAATTCATAATTCTGTTCACGTAATAGGGGAAGTTGACCCATTTCTTGTCCTTAAAGTAGGACCACTGATATTCGAAAACTGCAAAGGGGGGAAATATCAAACGGGTGTGACTGCGCCCTTGTGCCTCGCGGAGGGAAACTCCTAATGGAAGCTCAATAGGCGCACATGCCCGTACACATCACATATACGATGAGGCATATTTTTACGTCCGTTTTTTTCGTGCTTACATTGGGTACTTTCCGTTGGGGAGTTGGAGTTGAGAAATTCTTCATCCTCCAGGTTCCAAATTATCTCTCTGCGAGTTGTAAAAAAAAAAAAAAAAGAAAAAAATGTACCACTCGTCTGTATGTTTGGCCAATTCGCCCCAATGTTTGACGCGACCAAATGAACACATGCCCTTATGCATGCGCGGCGTGATCCGCGTAACCGTATTGTACCTGGGTTTTTCCAAGGCACTTTCCTCCTCCGCCTTGGCGATCTCATCCTGCTTCAACATCAGGTAGGGAAGTAACTGGTTGTTTATGTCGATGGTAAGTTCCTTTCCCTTCTCTTCCGCTTCATCGGGGTCGTCACTAAAGAGCTCTGTTTCCGTTTCTATGTTATCCCTGTCTGCACGTTTTAGTTGATCTCTTTCTGCGCGTAGATCCATGGCAGGGGATGCGGTCGCTTGGTCCGGGTCCCCCTTTTCTGCGGCAGGTTTCTCTGTACCATGTCCAGGGTCATTCACCTCTTTGGTAACCGCTTCGCTGCGATGGGTTTCGCTTCGGTCTTTTCTACCCCGGTCTATTTCGCCCTGGTCTATTTCACTCCGATCCATTTCACCCCGATCCATTTCACCCCGATCCATTTCACCCCAGTTGGCATCCTCACGGGCAGCGGGGGCGGTGCCAGCCTGGACATCGCGCTTCGAGTCGCCCTCCTCCGTTTTGTAAATATCAATGAGGGAAAGCAACTGGTTCTTAATATTGGAGTCGTTAATTCGCAAGGAGGTGTTCCTCTTCTTAATGTCGTCCAAAATGTATTCCATATTGTCATATATCTGGGCCCTGTTGTCAATAAAATTTTGGCCCTCCGTTTCCAAAATTTTGGTCGACAAGGAAAATCTTTTGTTGTCATAGTCTATGTTTATTAAGATGCCTTTTAATTGGTCCCCTATTTTGAAAACCTCATTCAAGTCGTCAATTTTTTTTTTGGAAATCTCGGATATGTGTATCAGTCCAACTATATCGTCGCATTTTACCATCAGGCCGTATTTCGAAATGTGTATAATTTCTACATGGACAATATCGTAAATATTCAATTTTTTTAGTTGCTCATTTTGCTCATATATTAGATTGGAGAAATTTAATTTGCTCATATCTGTACATATGACCTTAATTTTTTGGTTAAGTAACGATTCCTGGATTTTTTCATTTTCTTCCATTTTGGTTTTATACTTACTGGACAAAGCAGAAATGTGGATGAATGCGTAAATATCATTATAAGAAACGCTTATTCCATTTTTTAAAATTGTTACAACTTTGACATCGAAGGGCATGTCCTGCGTTTTGTAATGTAAAATCTTATTAAGGTCATTAACCTTTTGTATATTTTTCAGAGTCAGTAAAATTTTCTCTGGGTACATTTTATATATTTCAAATATCAATTTGTCATTCACTTTAAAGACATCTTTTATGTTCTTAATATTATAGGGCATTTGATCTTGGTGTAATTCCGCGTAAAATGCGTAATTTATATCAACATATGCATACGTTTTTTCGATTTTAAAAATTTTCCCAAATATTAATTTCCCTACATATAATTTCTCCACCTTCTTTAAGTCATCCTTACTGTCGTAGTTTACTATGCTATACTTGTTAAATGAAGCGTTAATTTCTTTTTCATATTGTTCATTGTCTATATAATTATTAAACCCGTATGCGTTTGTGATTACGTTATTTGGTTTATAAATATCGTACATCCTTTTTTGGTAATTCTGAATTATATCCAAAAGTATATGTTTTCTCAGTTTTTTATTTTCCTTTATGCCTTTCAGGATGGAACACTGCTCGTTTGGATCTTTCCCTCCTCCGACCCTTGTCCCTTTCTCTTCATTGTACCTGCTCTGAGCAGCGTCAACCACAGTTTTAACCCACGTATCTACACCACTTGGTTTATCTCCTCCGATGAGGTGATTCTCCACTGGGGGTCCTCTTCCCACATGCTGGCTCAACTGAGTAGCGTGTTCAGCCTTAGTGAAACCTTTTTCACTCTCCATCTTGCTCTTAACTTTCTGCACCCTGTCCTTAAAATCGTAGTCGAAATTTCCATACTTAAAAAAAAAGTACTCTTCGTAATGCTCATGGAAAAAGGTTAAAAAGTCGTAGTTGTTTTTCTGGGGTTCCAATTTGTTTCGCTTTACGTGCATAGTCCGTAGGTACTTTTTATAAGCGTCGTATAGCTCGTCGACAAAATATTGATCCCTTCTCATTAATGTTTCGTCATTCAAATTGTTGTGCAAGGTCATAATAACTTTGTTAACGTCCTTGAGGTATTCTTCCTTGCTTAGTTCCTCTCCCGCCTCGGCTTCTTTGTCCGCCTCAGCCGCCTTGTTTGGATCGCCCAATTCGAGCTGTTCCTCATTCTTGCTTTCCCCCCCCTGCGCACAATGCTGTTCCCTCTCCGTATCGTGGGCGTTATCACCTCGAAGCGCGTCCTTTCCTCCTTCCGGAGGAACACCTATGGGGCTCCTGTCTTCCTGTGCGAAGGAAGCCTTCTCAGCAAGGTGCCTATACTTGACCAAAAAATTTCTTATATGCGGGGGCAGTTCGTTCTTCTTTAAAAGCGCGTCAACGGTTTGAAGTATGTTCCCCCTGTTGCTTTTAAGCGGCTCCAAATTTAACATTTTGTTCATCTCTGCCAAAAGTTTCTTTCCGTCCTCATAGTCCTTACTATCGTAGAAAACGCCGAACAAATCGAACGTGCTGCTATTATTAAGAGGGGAATAACCACATATCAGCTTTTCGTACAACATGTCCTTTTCCCTTTTTGCAATTTCTAGGTAATCTTTTTTGTCTTCTTCCTCGTCGTTCACACCTGCCTTCATACGGACGTAAATATCTCTCAGGGAATCTTCAATACTATCATATGCGATATCCAAAATTTTATTCTTTTTCTTTTGATCACTTATTTTACTTATATGTTCAAAATTTATTATGTCATTTTGTCGTAGCTTTTCTACCATGTCCTTTTCAACATCCTTCACAACTTTCTTCTCCGAATTACTTTTACATGTCCCCCTCTCTTCATTCTTTTGTTTCAATTCCTTTTCCTTTTTTTTTTCTATTTCTCTTTCGACCGTCTCGGGGAAATATGCACGTAGCAGTTGTTTGTATGAGTACTCCTACAGGGGTGGGGGGTGGTGGTGGCATACAGAGTAGCAAAGGTGGTATGTGTGCTTCTGCAGATGAATATGCCCCCAGGGGAACCAATCACTTTGGCGCGAATCGCATCAGTGAAGAGGCAACTTCATGTGGGTCCCTTCTACGATGCATGTTTAAACAACGACAGGGTGAATTGGAGAAATAGATAAAAAGCCGCATATGCATAAGTGCATACACATATGTATGAATACCTCATCCGCTAGACCCTTCAGGGAGGGCGCGATGTCCTTGTATATGTGCGGAATGCAACTCTCGATGTCTTCATCTTTGCTCTTACGCAGCCTGTAGTTGATTTTTTTCCTTTTTTTCCTGAACCGGTCTGTCTTCGTGTATATCTGAAGAAGTGGGGCGCAAAGGGGAAAGCATTCGATCATTATCGGATCAGCGCTTCGGCACAGTGGCTCCGTTGCAAAATGGCGGTGTTGCACAAGGGCTTGGTTGCATATTTATCGTTTCGTTTCTTCCCCTTCAACCGGCTTGCTGTGCAGCAAGACAACTGCCCTCATTGGCGCTGTTCCTAGGGACAACTTGGCTGCTCTCCTTTCTGAAGCTTAGCTGTGCTTACATAGTTCCTATCGGGAAGGTTGTGCTTCACAAAGGTAGATACGCTGTACACGAGGAATGCCAGAAGGAAGAATACTCTCGCAAAAATCATTGTGGCATTTTTACGAGGACGGGTCGGCCAAAACCAAATGGGCAAACTACTGGTTTTTCGCGCGCTTTGCAGTTCTGCTAAAATGCCATTTTAAGCAGTACGAAGGCAAGTAGGGTAATCTAGCTGGGAGTGGCACTTTAATGTGCGCGCGGGAGCCAAGCCGTCCCTCCTGCACATAAACATATATACATAGGCATACAAATGTGGGATTTTTTTTGGCGCAATTTTACGAAAATTTGGAATTTTTCGCCAAAACCTCTGCAATCTCGCAGGGGTATATGTAACGTTGCGCCCATTCGAATGAAGCGGGGGAGGGTGAACAAAAAAAAAAAAAACTATGTGGAACAGCTTTTCCTCCCGCTTTTTCTGCTACTTCATTGTTTATTTTTCACTCCAGTTTTACGTGTAAAGGGACATATGACAAACTAACACGTGAGAACAGAGGTGGAAATGTTTTTTTTTTTTTTGCAGTTTCATCCACTTTTATGAGGTCGTATTGGGGGAAGGAAAGGGAAAGCATCTTAAATTCACCATCAGCCAGGGTAGATAACGATGGGGCAAATCATACTGCTAGCGCGCAGGAATACGCTTAGGTATTTAAATACATCCATACGCACACCTCAGGAGGCACATGCACTACGCGTGTATTGGACACTTCCGGTTGCTGAGACGCCACTTGGATGTAGCGGCCAAATCTGAAAGGAGTAAAATGATGAGGACAAACCCGAACATAGACACAGGAAGGACGTACTTCCAACACACCCACACGAACACAGCGCCGAGTAGCACCAAAGAGAAAAGGCACTACAAAGAGAAAGACCTAAATTTATGGACACCGTTGAACCATACCGCCAATTTATGTCACGAACGAATGGATGGAAATTTTTACGCCTACGACATAGGAGCAACGGTTTTCAGGCTGCTAAAATGTGTGCACAAATTGCAGCAAAGGGAGGGTCCCAATGTGGCTGGCCAAAGAAGCAATGAAAACATGTCCACCAATTATCAGGTGGACAAACTATTTTACTGCTACATTTCGATTTATAACAATATAAATAAAAACTTATTTTTAAAATTAACGCTGGAGTTTTTAAAATCCCCTGCATTTCACAAAAAGATAACACAAAATGGCAGATTTTATCAGCAAGTGCTCTGCGAAATAGTAAAGTGTGCAGATGGCCCTGAAACAAGGGACAAATCTTTTTTTTACGAATATGTAATCAAAATTTTATCTGTCATTTTGAACAATAAAAACGCCTTCAACGACATGTACGAAAGAATATTTTTCCACGATATAATAAAAATGATACGTCGGGAAAATAATATAAATTATTTTATAAAAAATTTCACGTTTCTAATTTCGTGCATTTCTTTGTATAAAAGGAGGCTAAAAAAAGAGGTCCATTTCAACAGGGCAGAAGATAATGTCCGAATGGAGTACCTCGCACAGGACAATCAGATACTTCTCATGCAGAAGAAAAAACAACTTTTACAAAAGTGCCTACCAATTATCCTTGACATTTTTGACAAACTCCAGCAGTACAATCACCTTAACGATGTGGACATTTGCAACATTGTTGACTTCCTAAATGAGTTTAAACAATCTCATAAAATAATATCAGCCATCTGTAAAGAGATACACAAATATTTTAAGCCATCAAGCGATATGAAGCATTTATGTTTGATTTTGTACCTCCTGACACAGTCGAAACATGAGGAAACACAGCTCACCCAGGTGGCCTACACACACGTGTACGATATTATATGTTGGAGGCGCAGTGAGTTGACGGATCCGAAAAATGTGAACCTTTTTCTCCTGGGCGTCACAAGATGGCGCCGCAACGGGGGCATCCAGCAGAGCACGGGTACCCTTGTTGAGAGGGGTACTCCTGTTAGAAGGGACAATCTCGTTGGGAGCCACACCCGCAGTGGTGGTCATCCGGACGGGGATGCCGAAAGGCCACGGAGGAGGAAGAGGCAGAAGAAGAGCATCCATTCAGCAAAGTGTAGAAATATACTGCAATGTTCTTATGGAGCCAAATGGAGAAGCACAAACCTGCAGTTATGCCAAGTGGTGCGACACAATTTTATCAAAAAGCAGAAAATGAAGAAGGAAAAAAAAATGTACTTTTGGATTAAACACCGCTTCTTGCAATTTGTAAAAAAGGGACAGTTAAACAGTAAATATCTTAAAACGTTTTACCAATATTTTTTGCCGTACCATATAAGTAAAAAGTGCACGAGAAAGAAGAATTATATATCACCCCTAACGATTGTAAAAAAGGTAGGAAAAGTTTGAAAAAAAAAAAAAAAAAGACACACAAATTGTAGACACAAAATCAGATCGAACGATGCGAAGCTATCCAGTGATATGCTCGCATATGAGGCTGATCCCATTTCACATTCGCAACACATTATTACTGCGGGGCGAATCACGCACCTCCTGTATAGCTTTTCCCCAAAGGGCGGCGTTTATATCATAAGGGGGGTGAACTCATATCACACGTAGGATGTAAAATACCCACGCCCTAAAAGGCAAATACGAAAGGTGTGCTGCGCAGGGGGCCATTTGCCGCCTAAAGTGTTATGGCATTGTGGTCATCGTGCAAGGTATGATGCACACCATAGAATAACCCACCGCATGTCACATGTAGCCTTGAGATAATGAAACAATTTTGCAAAACCGGGGAGTGTACATATCCGATGTGTATCTTTTGACGCTTAGTTGGCACTCAAAGGGAACAACGGCTGGCGAGAAGAGTCCCAAGCGAATCAGCAATTTCTTCAGCAGGACACGAAAACATGGTTATACTTAAAAATTCAAAATTAACGATTAAAAAGTTAAGAAGTCTGGAACGCACGTCAAATGTATGCCAAACGCATGCAGCCACTTTAGCTTAAAAAGAGAAATTACAAAAATGAGCCCTTCGTGGCCGGAACGATGAATAAACGGACATTTTCATTTTACGACAGAATCGGGTACATATTTGCAAGTAGCGCAAGGTAGACATTATTATTATAGCACATTTGTAAGAGAAGGAATGGGTGCCCACGCTGCGTGTGAGTTGTTAATCTTGGCCCCTTTTTTGACAGACACGAAAAAAAAAATAATGATTGTAATTACTTACGTTATAGTCATAAAGGCTACGCAACATGGCGGCCAATTTGTTTCCCCCGTTGTGAGGAAAAAAAAAAAATTAACGCACCTGGAGTTCCCATACAGCCGCTGTGGAAGCCTCTGTGGATGCCGCTGTGGATGCCGCGTAAAGCCCAACGGGAGTGCCTCTCGAAGTCCCCCTTCACGAAATGTGAACTTGCAAAAAAGGCACACACGTGCCGGTGTGGCAGCCGTGCATCACATTACGTATTTGCTGTGCACATACTTGCTAATAAACGCAATGTAATTTTCGGCATCGATTTGTTCGTGGGGGTAGTCAGACTCGAGGTGGGTTATATAATGAGTTGGTTTCAGCTCAAAATGAGAATTCACCCTATCATAGACATAATTAAACGAAACGGTGAAGTGGACTGATATGGTCTGCTTATTCCTGTTGGTGTATTTGAGCTTGTAGTATTCATTCTTTTTCATTTCCTCACGTACCCGAAAATAAATATTGTAATATAGGATGTAATTTTTTAATAAATAATCCTGTACGTATAGGTAATTATATTTGTAAATATCGTGAGAGTAATTAATTTTTTTTGTATACAGCAAATACAATTCGTTGTTAATGTTATACATATTTTCTAGCAAATCCAGCTGAACATTCATTTCGTATTTTGCGTACTTTTCTAAAAAAGGGGTAAAAGTTTTGTTATTGTAATTTATATATTCAAAAACTGAATTCAGTTGTTTGTTTATATCATAAATATGTATGTTGGACAATCGTAAAAAAAAAATCGGCGTTAATTCCTTGTTCTCGAAATAGTACGCCGTTAATATTTTTTCTTTTTCCTGATTCATTATGTTAATCAGCTTAAAGGTGTTCATTTTTTTATTTTCGCAAATGTAAAAGTCGTTGTAACTGTTGTTTATGTTGCTCATTTCGAATGTGTGCTCGATGTTTGCAAAGGTGACTACTTCGCCTTCGCGCCGTCCCAAGTTTGGATGATACCAGGGGGGTGAGTTCTCCAAAATGTTGTTATAAAAATTGCCGCGCTGATGAGTAGGCTCCATATTGAGTAGGTCTCCACTTGCTATGTGACCCCTCGTAGTTTGACCATTTTGATGAAGCCTTGCCCAGCGTTGCCCCCCATGAGTTCCGCCGTCCTTCCCCCTATTCATCAAGTGAACAAGATTTTCAAAAGCGTTAAATAGGATGAAATATGAAAAGAAAATATACTCACTGAAGATGTTCCTTACATACAGAAAACACACACCATCATTCCTTACGCTAACTTTTATGATGTTATCAATTTTGTTGCATGTGTTAAAATACTGTTTCATACGTTCCGGGAAAATTGTTCGCAAGTTATTGAATTCTTTAACTTCATTGCAGTATACATTGTTATCGCGCGATTCGCACGCCCACTGCTCTTCGTCTGCCTTTGTTTTATGAAGGTCCTCCTCACTGGAATAAACCCCCCTGGTGTGGATGGGGTGTGTATGACCATACGCGTGGTAGCTGTTTACGCTTGCGGAGTTCGGGGGGAAGGTAATCAGATTGTTTTCTACACTTGTTCTGCGCTCGCTATTATCGCTACCACTATGGTGGAGGACATAATTAACACCCCCCAAGCTGTTGCCCACGCCGTGCTTACTTATGCATACGACGTATAGCAGGGGTAGGTGGTGCGATTTGTCCGCCAGAAACTCCGGTTCTTCACAATTTTTGTAACAACTCTGTGGAACTAAAAATTCAATGATACCGTCCTTTATCTTGAAATTCGCACTTTGCGTATTCGAAATGGTTTCCTTCACACAATTTGTCAATTTGGCATATATGTCGTCTATCTGGTTTGCATAGGCCTCCTCGCAGGTGCTGTTATAGGCCCCTTCTTTCGCACCCTTCTTTTCTGAGACAGCTAATGCTGTTGAAGATGGAAGCGTCGGAGGAGGAGCTGCACTCGTGCAGCTATCCCTCTTGAAAAATAAGTGGTAATAAAAAAAGTATGAGACAAATAAGGGATACAAAAAGCACACGTGAAAATTATCGTAAATGTTAAATAGCTGCGAAAGGTAAACGTATTCATAACTTAAATTGTAGTCACTATTCTTTTTGTCCACCTCCTTTTCGCTTTTGTTAATGTGCCTGTGGTACGGGACGATTAAATGGTAGTAGGAAGAAAAGGACAGCCCGTTGCCGTTTAGAAGTATGTAGTTGGAGTTACTATTTCCGTCATCACCATCGTGTGGGAGACCCGCGTCGCGCACTTTCACTTGTTGCGTTAAAAAATTGACGCCGATGTAATCGTCCACTTGGAGAAAACTTTCCTGCAGAGAGTATTCCCTTTTTTTATTTAGCACAGCGCCACTTAGCATTTCTCTTAATTCTTGTTCAGGATAAAAACGCCATTTTATGTGCACAATTTTTTCAAAGGACGAGGAAATTTTTAAATTTTTCGAGTATATTTCTTCTTCAACAAATTTGTGATTGATGTAGGGGTATATGCTAAACATGTTATATAAATGTATGAATATTTTTATTTTTTCCCTCAAGAAAGGTGGATACTTGTGCATATAAAATTGGAAACACTGTTGCACTTGCTCGTGACAATCGCCACATTTAGTTATTATTCCATTCTGAAGATAATTCCCCTTGTCTTTGCCATTATCACTGTTCAGTTTCATTTTTTCCTTGTATAAATATTCATAAATGTCCCTATCTGCGTCAAAACTGTCTTCTTTTTCCTTTTCTGTTTCCCCATTTTGATGGAACAAGTTCGCTTCTATTTTCGCACATATGTAGCTTCTATTTTCATATATGCATACATTTTCATGTCCGTAAAATTTTATTACACTTGCATCATTAAATAAACACTCTGCCCTGTTATCATGATAAATGTTGAAAATCTTCACCTCACTTTTGTCGTAGTTATTATTTAAATTGTTGTGAATAATTTGTTTCAAGCAGTAAAAATGGCTGCTGTCTTTGTTTTCTCTTGCATCGTTTCCCCTGCTAAGGGGTGTACTAGCGCCATCCTCACCGAGCGCATTGTTCCAACTGTTGTCACCCTCATTTGGAGGCGGAAACTCCACCGTACATGGTGACACCCCATTTGGTATGCACTCTCCATTTTCACATTTTAAACCTTGGGTATTTACTCCAGGGGTATGAACCACCTCATGGTTGACACTTTTCACATGTGCATCGCGAGTGCCCTTTTCTCGTTCATTATTTTTCCCCTGGAAATTATCAGCATTTTCTTTTTTATTACGCAAACCTAAGAAATTTAACGCATTCCTCTTGGTGACATTGTTAAAAATATCATGCGAACTGTGAGAGAGCTGTGTTTCACTTAAATTTTGGTTTTTTTTTTTTTCCGACTTATGAAAGTCTAAAGTGGAATTCGCGGACAAATGAAGCGACGAATTTTCGGACAGGATGGATAAATCAAGCGCCGAATTTTCGGGCTGTGCAGACAAATCGTTACTTTCGACAATTTGGAAAAATTGTTTTTTCTTCATTTTTTAATTTCCCTATTTAGACACATCTGCTGCATACGCAAATGCGTGTTTGTTGCTTTGCGTTTTTTTCATTTTCCCCTGCCTCCGCACGTGCGTATTCGGTGGGCGAAACGGGAGAGGTTCGTGCTACACAGGTGTCTGCACATGAGTGAACATATGCATTATGCGGCCATGTGTGTCTGCATGTTAGTATATATATATAACCCATTTGTCTGTTTTTTTTTCTTGAGAATTTTCAAATTTGTTAAATTTTCCCACGAATTTCCATTTGCACATTCGCGAACAAAACGAAAACACTTCCCCACGCGTCTTCTCAAAGAAAAAGTGCACCAAACCGTTCGTTCATTAACGAAATTGTGAAAGAATTCCATGTTACGAATAATTGCGTGATAAACGTGAGATGAGTTTCGCCATTTCGACAGAAAACAATTTTGAAGACAAAAGAGATGTACGTTTCTTTCTGTGCAAAATTTTCTTCTTAAAAAATATCGCATTTGAAAAGTATTGCAAACGGTGAATATTGGACCAATCATTTGGAATTTTACCGTTCCGCGTTTTGACCCTCCCTCCTTCTGGTGTTTCCATGTGCCAAGCAGATTGGAGCTGCGCCAACTCCACACGTTGATTTACGTGTACCAAGCGCACAAACTGCTTGCGCAAAGGAGCACTTTTGTTTTTAAAATATAATTGTGTCCTCCATGTGCCGTTGAGGAAATTGCATGTACGCATATCTATATCAGTGGGTTCACTGCATACGTACCCGTACACACGTGTACATTTTTATGTACATAAATCTTATGTAGGCGTAGTACTTTCACAAAATAGCGCAGGCGCGTGAAACAACGCTACATACGATGTACGATCATATTCCCGCTGGTTGATTTCCTCATTTTTAATCAGAATTAGAGTGACGAAGGGAAGCTACACTCTCGCGATTCATGACGTGTATGTTGCAGTGTATGTCGGATTGTATGTCCCAGCGTATGTCGCAGTGTATATCGCAGTGTGCTTCTTCGCTTTTTGGCCGCATATTTTGTGAAGAGAAAAAAGGAACGCAGGAAAGTAGCCTACTGCACCTTAAAACTGTGTTCACAACGTGGTACACCACTGCTTTCCATCTGCACATGATTTTTCTGTGAATTTTTTTTTCTTTTCCTTTTTTCAGTAACTTTTTTTTGTACTATATCCGGTTGGTGCGCGTAAATTTTCGTGTGCCAAGTTTTTTATGTTTACAGTTGTACCCATGCACATTTCATCAGTATGCATTTTAATTGCTATGTTGAACATACCTGAAAATTGCGCTTAACCATTCTGTGAAACTTTAGTGCTGTTTTGAATTTTTTCCGTTTTTCCGTATTTCGGTATTTCCGTATTTCTGTTTGCCCTCTTTTGCTACACCCCCGTGCTTCACTATACATGTACTACTGTGTGACTTCTCGCTTCCAGGGGAAATGCAAAAACGAGAAGAAAAAAAAAAGTAAGACTTCAAAATACATTTGAAGCAAATACATACTCAGTGTTACCTTTTTTTTTTTTCTTTTTAACCCCCTCATTGAAGTACACGCTTCAAAAAAAAATAAAATAAATAAATAATGTGAGGGTTTTTTCTTTCCCACTATTTATTTTAAAACCAAGAAATTTCTGTATATGCATGGAGTAAATTAAATGTTCATTTGTGAATGTTCTCACCTGCGGGGGTTTTCGCGTCATATGGATAATGTTTCTTCGCGCACTTTATATTTGTATACATCCTTAGTAGGCGCTTGGGCATACATATATGCGCGCGCCATCGTGCGTCCACAAAATAAGTGCATACCGGGAGAATACTGAAGGCATGCCCAAGTACAACTCGTGTATGCCAAACGTATCGTAAAGGGGCTGCTTCATGATGTGGATATATATTATATGTTGACATGGCACCCCGATATTTCATGTCGATTTTTCTTTTTTAGCATATTCATTCGATGCATACATTTCTTCCATGATTTGTTTTACCATTTTGTACCATTAATTTTAAGATCAATGCCTTAAGCAGAAGCAGGAAGGAACAGAAAAATGAAAAGAGCAAAACCCCGCCTGTTCCTGGCGTACCTTAAAATAGGAGTTACATAAGAGCACGAGTATATTTTATTTTCCCAGTCGGCATTCGGCATGCGTTGTTACCATTTAGTCGTGTAAGTTGGCGCGCACGTTATTTGCATTATGCAGTTGCATTATTTAGCCCATTAGTCCGCCCATTGTTTATTAGCGCCATTCAGCACTACGTATATATACGTATACATTTGCTTAATACTTACTTGTACATTTTCATATACATTTAGGAAATATATTTGCATGAACATATCTTTTTCTACTGCCTTTTTTTTAAATCGAATCCATCCCTATACATGTAGTGGCTCTTTAAAGAAACAACATATTCCTATGTCATATGGTTTTTTTGTTACTTTAAGGAGTTTCTACATTTTAGGATACACTGTATTAAGAAATTATACTTTTTTTTTTTTTTTTTTGAAAACCTTTTGTGCTTTTCCCCGTAATATTGCACAAATTTTAATCTTACAGTTAGAATTTTTTTCTTAGACTTTTTTTTTGTTCGAATCTAAAAGGTAACCTCAATTTTGATATTATTAGAATTCTTTTTTATGCGACCATATTTAGCCCACTTAAATTTTATATTGTAGTACTAAAATGTCGCTGTGTTCACATTCTTCAGCTTTTAACTAAGTGTAGGTAAACCTTTGTTGTAGATTTTGCCCTCCTTGCAGATATTTTTGTGTATATACCTTGGCCTATGTGTTATTAGTACCCTTTTTAGGCACAACCCACATCGCCGTTGAGCGTTTCGTGGTACGCTCTTGTGCTATTACAGTTTTGGTGTCACATTTTTTCTGCCACGTCGTTGTTGTCACAGTTTTTATGTGTGATTTTTTTCCGTGTCCAAATTTTCTGTGGGCGCTTTTGTTCGAGTTTATGCCTCCCCCCCTCTTGTTTACCCCGCTCTTGTAGATTCACAACGCCCCACGCATATCGGCGCTGTTCTCTTTAATTAAAGTTTTGTTTTCCTCCCATTCTGTGCATCCTACTCATAACGTTTCCACCGCGGTTTCTTGCGTGACTCTGTGCGTAAGAAGCGTAGAACAGAGGAACTCCTTAGCTGCATCAAGGCGGTTCCTTGTGACATATACGTGTGTATACATAGATGAGTAGTGCGTACATAACACCAGTGCATACGCACACACTCACGTACATACCTACTATGCTCTCTACTCGCACATACACACATTTAGCCGAGTTTCCTCACAGGACTCCGACACATGCCACCCGCACGTGCGCAAATCTATGCATGCACATGTGTGGACTTCCCCCCCATTATAGTAACTTTTTTTTTCCTTTCCTGCATTAATGAAATAGGAACTTACTCACTAGACATCCTACACAGTTATATTACCGTATCCACAAAAAAAAAATAATGAATAATGCCATCATATTTCTCCTTTTATTCATCAATTATGGTAAAAGTGTGACCGGTACAGAAGAGCAGCAAAAAAATCCTAACAATTATAATGTAAGTAGTGTATGTTGTTCCCGCGCACACGCGATCTGTATGAATCTTACCCTTTTCTGTGTGCGTGTGAGAGGGGTTACCCTGGCCATGTTTCCATTTCACGATTTACATGATGCTATCCTCCTTTTTTTTTCATATATCCTTCCATCACTTTGCAGAACCCGTACGAGGAAAGCGAAATTGACGAGAAATGGAGGTTATATCAGTTGGAGACGAACCCATTTATAGATCTGAAGCATCCGAACTTCAAAGGCGACTTCATCAGGTGCATCGACGAGTACTACGTTTACGAGACGAAGGAGTACAATGCATATAAAAAGGAAAGATATAAAAACATAAAAAATTATAAAGCATTCGAAAAGAAGCAATTCAACTGTGCCATCAATTTGTTCGTACATGGGAGACCAAATTCAAGAAACTCGAATGATTACAAAATATGGAGTGCTGCAGCGAATATAAACAAACACGAAGCCATGTTACAGAAAAAATACAGCAAGTATATTATTTACACCCCATTTATCAGTCTTTCAAATTTTCTAGGCACAGAGGGCCAATATACACACCTTAACTACGCTTTCCTGTTGGCAAATAGAATGTCCGTAACGTTTAAAAACATGCTGGAAGATGACACTTGTTATAATTACGATATTTTTATCCATTCCCATTGTTACGGTGCCAATGTAGTTCGATTAATGTTTACGCTAGATAAGGAAATCTGGAACTTGATGGATACGTCTATGTTAAATGTCACGTACGAGAGGGAAGTACTAGCCATACTTGAAGACAATTTCAAACTGACACTAAAGGATATTAACATAATTACTGACAAGAGCAGTATACAATATAGGAAGGACCCATATTTTAAAATTCACAAGTACTATTTGTATAGGACGTTTCAAGCCAAATCAAATAAAAAAAAATTAACCGAACATTTTGACGACGTATTTGATGACTATAATGTCAAGTATGATGTTTTACCCCAGGACAGCAGTATTGCTGACCGAGCTGGAGGAGGAAAAGACTCCATCAAAAATTTAGTGGCTCAACCAGGAACGAATGTCGCACGAGGGAGAGGCGAAGAGGAAGAATCAGAACGAGAATCTCAATCCGAACGAGAATCCGAATCGGAACGAGAATCTCAATCCGAACGAGAATCAGAATCGGACGATCCCGTCGAACGTATTTTGTACGTAAAAGATAGAAAAGTGCCTAAAAAAGTAGAACCCTCATCGAACAGATGTTTGAAACGATTACACACCTACTTGCTAAATAAAAAATTTAACTTGTTAACTATAGTCTCTACAGCACCTCCCCTTATCGGTCTTGTATCCAACATGGAAGACATACGAGTTGGTCATCAGAAATTCATGAGGTATAAATTTATGTTCCAAAATGTGCCTTCCTTTTTCAGAGAGAAACTGGCAAAAACAAGGGATGCACAAGAATTAATACATATCGTGAATCCAGGGTTATTATGCCTACTAGCTCTACATGAGAAGGTTAATTACGATTATGAAAGCGATACAGGTTCTTTAATCACTCATTTTAAAAATGTCAATTATTATTCCGATTTGGACAATGATGAAATGATCAGTTTACACGGCACCTTAGGGTTACATTCTACACTGCACATGAGGTCGCTAAGCTATTACATTTTGAACATCAGAAATGAGTACTACCACCGCACGTATAGCCTCCCAGCGCATTTATCAGACATTAACATCTCGAACAATTATGCATTCTTTGAGTATATAAAGAGCAATAAGGTATGTTCCCAAATTAAGCACAGCGAGTTGGAAAGGTTCGTCTCCTATTTGAATGAAATTGTAAATTTTGATCAGAAACCACAGCCCTATATTCCTCATAGGCAAGTTTACAAGAATCCCTTCTTGGAACACTACGTCATACCGTTCATGCAAGAAAATAATATATACACCCCTCACTCTATATTGGGCACGGGTAGAACAGCGCTATTGATGTACTCCTATGACATATACAAACATATGGCAATGAACGGATTTAGCGAAAGGAACGTGATCAAAAATGACATTGACTTTTTGTACGATGCGGACCCATTTATATACTACAACTGGATGACTTATATAGGAAATCAAAATGATGTTAATCAGAACAAATTTATCAAGGACTTTCACGTATACTCAGATAATGTAAACATGAACCTGGTGCAAAATTTGTTTAACATGTTTGTGTCAACACATTATGTGAAGTTTTTTATATTTAGTAAAAGTAACCCGGCTTATGTGTACCGTAGTTTGTACAGAACCCTCAGGGCCTTTTCCCTACCGATTAATAAAGTGGTTCTGACGAGACAGAAGGAGAAGAAAATTAACTTCCCTTTGCTAAATAATTCCCAATTCGATCACGACGAGAATGTCATATATGAATATATGTGCAGGTACACCAATTTTTTAAAAATCTTTTCCTACCTCAATTCCTTCCAGTATATTAGAAAAGAAACGTTCATTCTTAACCATAAGACTTTTAAAAAGTACCAAAATGATCGTATGGAGGAGTTAAGAAATGAAATAAAAAAGGCACACAATTTTATTCAAGAAAACAGCACCTTCAGCGATATGAAGCAGAAACTCAGTGCCATGTACAACATTGAAAATATAGCTAATAGCAACGAACGGCAACTTGAAGTGAACGAAGAAGTAGGAGACCTCACCACATTCAAATCCGCTAACGACACACTTGGGGGAAGCAATGCAAATAGCACCGGCAACGGTAGCATTCAAGATGTAGACAGAACGTATGTTACTCATCATGGTATCTATCTAAACTTTAAACGTGCCTTGACTCTTATGGAAGCCTTTCGGCAAATTTCGATGTACAACAGATACTACCAACCTATGGAGTATGTCGAATTTGTAATTAGAGGATCAGCATATAATGATTTGGAAGACCATTTGAGCAACCTGGATGGTGTAAACTCCTGTCTGTTTCACAGATACGAAGATATCGAACTTAGCTTTATTTCAAAATTCTGTAACTACGATCAGCAGGCCTACTTCCATATAAAGAAATTATATACCTCGCGAAATTTATACGTTTTGAAATCCTTAAAGCACTGTAACTACCCGGGATATAGACACCTGAAATTATGTGAAAATGTCGGACTCCTCAAAACGTTTTTCGAGAACGATATAAGTGTTACTCTGTCCGCATTACACGAACGAGAGAGAAAAAGAATGACTAACATGAGGGATGGAATCGAAAGAGGAATCGACGAAACGGATATACTCTCCATTAGCAATAATTCCCTGGTAGCTGTCCTTCACAACAAAAATGAAGACATTAGCACCTTTAAAATTAATGCTTGCTTTATCATTCCAGAGAAACCCCTTATTCAAAATTTGTTTTCCAATGAGGCCGATATGCAGTCTACTGAAAGGAACGAAGAAATGAGAATTCCGAGAAAGGTGGGCGATGGCCACATTAGTGCGAGCACCAGTGACCTTAACGCCATTAGTGAAAGTACCACCAGTTTCGACATAAGCGGCAGTAGCAGCAACGAAAGTCTCGATAGCACGGCCCGATTCCAAAGCATTGAAAGCCTAAACAACTACCACGATGATTTCAGTGACGTGATCGAAGCAGCGTACGAATTCAAGCGGGCGTTGGGCCTGGGCTCCCAGATTGCAATGAGTGTTGGAAGTGGAAAAGGAAAGCAGCAGGAGAAGGAAGAGGAGGAAAGGGAAAGGGAAAGGGAGAGGAAGGAAAGGGAGAAGAAGGAAAGGGAGAAGAAGGAAAGGGAGAGGAAGGAAAGGGAGAAGAACGATAACAGTTACGGCCACAGCAGTAGAAATCGCAACAGCAGCGGGCAGAACGTCTTCTGCACGGAAGTGACGCTCCCAGTCCTTCTCCAAAGGAACGTCTTCAAAAGCGCCCATGACATCTACATGCGGGCCATCCGAAGCGTCATGCAGAGCAGCCACTTCAGAAGCGCCTTCAACTTAAAGCCGGGGGAGGAACCTTACACATCCTTCATTTACTTCTTTGACAAATTCGCCTACGTCTACAACAAAAGCAATAAGTATGCGCGCACAGGTGACGTCAAGACGTTTAATACTCCTCAAAACATTAAGTGGAATTACTTCTACTATTTGTTAAAGTATGGCTCGAAAACGAATTACAACAATGAGATCTTTTTGAAAAAGTTCTTTTATGGGAAGCAATCAACTCTGGTGAAACCAAAGAAGCATAACATTTTAAAGGACTTCCTAGCCCACTTCACCGTCTTCTTTTACCTCTTCAAGTTGGGCTAACCCATTGTGTGCGTTTGTCCTGTTATGGCACTTGCAGCTGTTTTCGCATCTCCCCGCACCGAGGGGCCAAACCACTAGGGGTGATCGTTTATCCGCCCCTAGTTTTTAACTTTTTAGTTAAGCTTTAGTCATACGTACTTGTTTCCATAGTCGTATTTATTCACTCTTTAATCATATTCAGCCACATTGAGTCTGAGTCAATTCTTGGGCACTCTTCAGCCATTTTTTAGCCACCCTTTATTTGTTTTTTTTCTCATCTTTAGACGTCATGCCCCGCTGCACTTTTTAACTTTAATTCTTAAACATGTTCTCTTTTTCCGTTTAAATGAAAAAGAAAACATTGTATTTGTCTATGATTTTAAACCCTTTTTTTTTCTTTCTTTTTTTTTTTTGACGTATATGAACAATAAACCGTTGTTAGTACTTTTAAGTACATCAATTTGGATGTTTTTTATTTTTTTAATTTTTCGTCGTTCATTCTGTTATGGGTGAACACTTCATGGCGGAATGGATCTTACAGCTGATCCCTTCAAACCTTCACATTGCGTAG
This sequence comes from Plasmodium inui San Antonio 1, assembly GCF_000524495.1. Taxonomy (NCBI): domain Eukaryota; phylum Apicomplexa; class Aconoidasida; order Haemosporida; family Plasmodiidae; genus Plasmodium; species Plasmodium inui. The sequence continues at coordinate 924,520 of NW_008481836.1, forward strand.
TTCGAATTTGGATTAAAATGGCATTTGAAAATGTTAAGTATTATAAATTTTAGGTTTGCCTATATGGGGAATAAGAAGCGGCTTAGAGGGGTGAGGCGGAAAAGGTGACTACTCAGGGTGGGCCTCAATAGGTGTTTTTTTTTTCTTTTTTAATCAGATGTGGTTTCAAAATGAGGAAAGAGAAAAAAAGGGGAAAAAAGTAAAGTTGGGTCGATCTTTTGGGAGAGCGAGTTAACTCGCTACTGTGGAATGACGAGCAGGCGCGGTCTCAAATGGGTATCCTTCAACTGCGCAAAGCTTGTTTCGTCTCTATATGCAAATATGTCGGGTAGGGAGTCCTTTGGCTCTTTTCCTTTTTTCACGTTTGTTCCGCTATGCCATGCAGCTCAGTCGAGGGAATACCAACACGTCCAGTCCTCGCCCACATTCATCGACTCATTTTTTCTAATCTGCAAAAGAACGGTCACATTTCTAGAGTGTTCAGCAGCCGCCGATATGAATATCCTGCCGGACAGCTCATTGGGGTGTTCCCCTTCCGCGGGAGCAGAAATACTAGCGATGGTAAAATTCGGGCAGTGCAGATGCAATAGGGTCTGCCTCCAGTGCGTTTCTTGCTCAAACATACTAGTCGTCAAAATGGCATTTGTGCATTGTTCCCCAGTGGGAGAGATATTCTGCGCACTGTGCGTTGATTCACCATGACAAAATCTATACGCTTCAAAGTGGCAATCGAAATAAAAACACAAACTCGTCACGAGTCTTCCATTATTAACGACAATTTTGAAATCAGAAGAAATATACACATTTTCATTTTTACGATATGTGTACATATCAACTATGGCATAATTAACCACTTCAGTGGACACATTACTTTTGTCTAGATTGATAATTTTAGCATTTTCCAGAAAATGCTTTAAGCTGGGTTTCAATTGAGAGAGGTCCTTTCCATACAGTGGGGTGTCCCAAATTAAAATATTTTCATTTATATACTCTAAGTCATTATAACCCGCTAGGTATAGATAAACCTTGTTTGGTAACAACAAGCCATTTTCTTTTAGGTAGAAATCTCTAGCATACAAAATGGTGTCAATCATGCATTCGTAAAATAAAAAATATCCCATCCATTCGGAAATAATAATATCAAATTTTAGAATTTGCAGCTTCTGAATATTGTAAATTTTTTTATATTTTTCTAAGTCTTCCTCTTTGTTAACGTAGTGTATTTCCTCCTTCTCATCAACATAAATATCATTTTGTTCTATTTTTCCTTCGAAAAGGTAAATATTATTGGCTCCATTTTTTTCCGTTATTTTTCTTGCTTTTGTTAATATCCTATGGGCGTTGTCAATTCCGACAACAACTTTCGCGTAGTCAGCACAGAAGAGAGAAATGATGGAAGACCCACATCCTATGTCCAGGACCACTTTATTTTGAAATCTTTCTTTATTTTTTTTTACAAATTCGTAGTAGCAATTTGTTCTGCTCTTATCTAGAATCATAGTTCTGTGTATACCTGTGTTGTTGTAACTTTCGAAATATTTACTGTCCGTGTCTTCTGCGTATTCGCCACAGTCCTTGCTCGTATTGCTTGTCATATCGTTTGGGGGGGGTACCCCTTGGTGCCTCTTCTGGGTGTCATTTTGTTTCACCACTTCGGTTTCTTCGATGGGTACTCCAAGGGGAACTCCATCAAGGGGCCCCTTTTTTACCAGATCTCTCCGCATTATTTCTCCAATTAAATGTTTAATAATTTTTTCCATGCTGTTAACCTTTTTACACAAATTGAGCACCTCATCTTGGTCATTTTCTGACTTTGTCACATATTTTTCTATGATTGATTCGTTTAGGCTACTTTTTTTTTGCATGCCATTGGTGCTCCTCTTACTCATCCCACCCAGCGGGGTGTCATCATGACCCCATTTACCCGCGTCCACAATGGTGTCTATTAAGTGGTTCAAATTAATATTGTTCAGGGTGGACAAGCAGTGCCCTGCGAGACTATTTCGGCTTTTTTCCTCCCACATAGTGTCATCGCTCTCCTTTGGTTTTTCCTCCTCATGCATGGTGATGATACTGCCATTTATGCACTCCACTGACGCTTCGTCCTCCTCGATTAGTTGCTTCTGAAAGATGTGTTCCTTTTTCGCAAGGGCGGCATTTCCTTTTTTAAGGTACTGCTCCAAATTGGTACCCCTGCACGGGTGGGGTAAATTGCCATTCACCATTTGGTAACCTCTCATCACGTGTGGGGACTTTTCGGAAAATCCAGAAGATACGGAAATTTCGTCTTCGCTAAATGGGGAGGACTCACAACAATCTGAGGAATTTTCGACAAGATCATCGAGTTGTAATTTTTGCCTTTCTTCCAACACGTAGCAGCTGTCTTCGTAATGGTTACCCAGGTTTCCTGTTTCGTCATTTTCCTTCTGTGCACTGCCAGCCATGGGAAAGGCAACGAATTCAAAATGGTCGGTATTCACATCCCACAACAATTTGTCATTATTTATAATTGACTTTAAAAAAACATGTACGTATTTTTCCGAATTCAAAATGTAGGAGAAAATATCATATTTTAAAAACATATCATGATACTTTTTTACGTTTAAATTATTCAATTGGCACAATCTTAAAAAGTTGATAAAAATTATATTTTTGTATTCTTCATTGTAGTGCAATATATTTATGTCGTTTTTTAGCATGTGTATAACGACATTTTTCGTCCTCCTGCTTTTGTAGTAATCAATTAGACTGTATGCATACTTATCATCTGCAAATGCTTCCTTACTTGTGCAGGTGGAATCTTGGGCGAACATTTCGATGGTGTTCTTCATTTGTTCCAGCAGGTGCTGGTCTACCACCTTGGGACTTTCCTTGTCCATCTTCGTTCACTTTGGAGGGGTGGGGAACATTCAAATAAATAGCTCTACCCTATGCTACGTTCTCTTGCCTGCTTAAGTTTCTATGCAGAGACGTATGCGCGGGTTATGCTGCCCCTCTTATGGTAAATTATAACATTTGTATTGTATATTTTGCCTTCTTTATAAAAGAGAGAAAAAAAAGATATGATTGCATAGTAAAATTTCCATGCCTTCTAAAACCCACTCGCTTGCAAAATTGCTACAACTGGGTTGAGGAGAACGTTTTCACAACTGCATTTTCAAATTGGAGGAAATGGGCCTACTGCGTAGTCTCTCCCAAATATACAAAAAAATGCAATAATAGATGCGATAATTTTTGTGGCTAAAATGACAGATATGTCCCTTAAAATTTGTCAAAATGGCGACAAAAATTAATCTACAAAATGGTATGTATGTATGTATTATATATATATCATGCAACATTTTGTAAGGTTTTATACAGCATGTTCCATTTAACGAGGCCATTTTTTTCTTTTTTCCCACAAATGGGATGTAAAATGGTAGAAAAAATGCATAATCAGTTTTAACTATATAAACATTTAGGTGCTAATCGAAATTGCGCTTTTTCCCTTTTTTTTTACCCTACAATTGGCTTCATTATCGACGCAGCAAAGGAGAGTTTCCCCGCCTGGAGAATGCGCCGCCCGGTTGTCGCCGTTGCTCTTCGCGATCAAGGATATTCATTGTTCTTCATTCTGCATTCTTTCTTCCTTCTCCTTTTTCTTTTATTTGTACTTTTTTTTTTTGATTTCCCTTTCGTTTTTTTATTTTCGTTTTTACTTTTTTTTAACATTTCTACAACTGCGTTTTCAAAATAAAAAAAAGACTGAATTCAGGAAAGGCAGAATTAACCAACGGGGAAAAAAAAAATTCATCGTTGTGCACAACAGACGTGGATTTTGTTACAACTAAACATGCCGGGAATGCTTAACTATACACGCCCATCCACGCAAGCGCACAAGTGGGAAGCCGACACACTCCTAGCACAAATGAGATACAGATCAAGAAGCTTTCTGACAGGGGTGCGTCAGCGGCAGAGGGGGGATGATATGCATATCCTTTTTCTTTCAATGAAAATCACAGAGGGGTAAAAATTGGAGCAATAAATGTGAAGGGGTACAAGGAAACAGCTCCATGGTTGCGGGAAGCTTCTCAGAAGCTACGGAAAAGCAACACAAAAAGGCCGCCTGCTGTGTGCTGTAGGCTAAACGTCAGTAGAAGGGGGACAAGGTGGACACGCCGGCGGACGCGTCACAAATATAAAAAGAAAATGGAAATGCCTAAGATAGACAAAATAAAAATTTGACCAAAGGCCAAGGGCGAAGGACAAAGTGGTGGTGGTCGTCGTGGTTGTTGTAGTGGGAGTGCTTTGTTGTTTCCTCCTTGGCTCTGCCTAAAAGGATCCATCGAACCCAACAAATCCGGTTAACAAAAATATGGGGAAGTATTTTTTCTTTTCAATTTTGGAGCACCAATTCCAGGCGGAGGTTAACCTGCCATCGATGCAACTTCCTGCTTCGTTGAAGTTGTCACCACCACTGCCGTCGAAGCCGTGGCGAAAGAAATCGCAGGTGATCATCATTCTGGGGAAGGGGACAACGGTGAGGGTGGGTAATGTGGCGAAGTAACCACGCGGCTCAGTCGTAGTAGGACACCACGATGCGCAATTCGCTCACAATGTGAGCAACATGCACACCTATGTGCAACACACTACACCGCTTCTCTGGGCACATACCACAGTTTTCTTATTCCCCGTTTTTTTTTTTTTTTCTTTTTTTTTTCCCCTTTTCTTACTTCAAATTTTGGGCACCGTTGAATTCCGTCTTGATGTAATTTTTCATCGAGGCTGTTGAGTTATAGAGCTCATCGATTTTCTGCAAGCATAGGACGATTGGCGTTAAGATCCTTGGGACCTTGCAAAGGGGAAGAAAAGAAAAATGGGCAGGGGTTAACAATTCGTGCGGGTTTACCTTTCAGGGGAGGGGAAGGGAAAAAGCAGAGATAATTTCTCTGTTCTGCCGTATGGTTCCCTTTTTCCTCCCGTATGACAAGTATCAAATAGGATACCACTACAAAATAGAGAAGCAGCAGAGGGGCGCGCTTTAAAGAGACGCTTTATGTGTGCCATAAACTACACAGTGCCACTGTTTATATGGCTTTTTATGCCCCCTCTCTCCCGGGTAAGCACACCTACCTGCGTGTATTTGTCGATAAACATAAACGTGTTGGGAATGTTGGTGTCGCCCATGTGAATCATGCTAGAGCCAACCCATCCTCCCAATTTCTTCTGAACGTTGTGCAAAATTTTCTTCATAACACTCAGCACTTTGTGGCCACTCTGCATCCGGTTTAGTCCCTGCCCTGTGTCCATCAATCGGTAGGGGTTCTTAAAATCGAGCATATCATTTTCTGCGCATGCCCACAAGAAAAACATATGTTCCCCTATCTCTTTCCACAAATATAAGGTTTGTAAAACGTACATATACTGCCTATTATGCGAGTGCGTTAGTCTACTTCCTTGTTTTCCCGATTCGATGGATAGAGAATAGGAAGAATTTTTCTCATAGGGGTCATAAAAAGTTTTTAAATAATCAATCATAATTTCGCAAGGCTCACAGAACATTTTTATATGTGTATTATAATCACATAAACTGTAGAGGCATCTTTCAATTTCTTCTGACGACAAAAATTCCAATTCTTCTGCGTTATTCGAATCATCGTCTTCATTATTTTGATTATTAAAAATGGGAATATTAATTCTAAATATATTTTTTTTACTATTTCTGCTGCTATTGCTTGAGTACTTTCTTGACAGATATTTTATTGCTTCTTCCTTCTCTTTAATCTGTTTCTGTATTTCACTCCTGCTCCCCTTTGCGTCTATATGCATGGTGGCAATATTGATTAAATTATCATTTAAAATATCCAGTCCATTCTTTTTCCCTTTCAATAAATCGTACACAGTTTTTATTGGCGCTACACAATTAAATGACAACAAATCATAGATTTCTTCTCTTCGGGTATCCATTAAAAAGTACATCAACTTTCCGTAGCTACTTCTCATCCTGTCCGGGTTCAGAATTTTATAACGTCTCCCTATTTCGAAAACAAAACTGAAGAAGCTACTGTTCCTTAGAAAATCTCGGTCTCGAATTAATTTCTGCCCATTTTCATAATTATTTGCAATAACCAATCCGGACAGTATAGAGCATAGTGCTTTAATTTCCTTTATAATTTTCTTGCTTTTATTTCCACTGTGAAATACGTCTATTTTGTCTGTGTACTCGCTTACTTCCAAGGTACTTTCCAGCAGTCTAAGGTACAGTCTCTCCTCATACGTCAGCCTTAATGGAATGAACTTGCTCAACCTCAGGTACTCATTCTCTTCCTGTTCTTCTTTCTTTTCGTTGTCCTCCTGCTTTTCATCATTTCGATCCTTCTCGTCCAGCTTTATCGTGTCATACTGCTCATTTTCGTACTGTGAAAGGGGAGAAAGAAAAAATTAAAATAAAAAAAAATAAAAATAAAAAAAAAATAAAAAAAAAAAACATTGAACTATCCGTGCTTAATTCTGCTCCCTTCTGCTCGGAATGCATCCGTTAAGAGGTTCACATGCGGATTAGACATCACCAGACATATGTTAATACGTGTACACACTCTCCATTGGAATGTCCAGGCAGGGGTAAAGTCTCTCTCTGAGCGCCAACGTAGCATGGTGAAAACAGCCGATCCACGTGCCACCGCAAACGCGTGACCATTCTGAACATATCCACACAAATAAATATGCACAAACGGATGAACAACGGGAGGGGTGAACTCTAAACTGGTAGGCACTCCCCTCACGTACGTTACAACAATTTTACTTTTTTTTTTTCCCCTCACATTTTTCAGAATTTCCAACGTGTCTTGCTTAATTTCCTTCTCTATTATTTTTGTGAGTTTATCTTCATGGTTCAGTTTATCAATTAAGAGCATCAATTCTTGTTTATTCAGAAATTTTAAGACTTCCAAATTTTTCTTCGAAATATTTTCGAACTCCTTTGCCTTGTTTTCCACAAGTGAGTCTTCTTCCTCCATGGCCTCCAACACTTCCTCCTTTTCATCTAAAATATTTTTCAACCTTTCATTTTCATTCATGCTGGGGGGTGGGGGCGTACAGAAGTTAAGTAGGCGGGTTACGCAGGTTACGCGGGTTACGCGCGTTTCTCCCATGCGCACGTTTATGTGCACCTCGCGAAAAAGCACACATGCAGATCGAGTTGTTCACGTGTAGGAGGCCCCCCTCGATGTCACACTCGCATTGCGCACTTCAACATGGGGAGGTACCAAAAATTTGCGAATTTTAAAGGATAAATTACTTGCTATAAGTCAAGGCGTCCTTATCTGTAAAAATATGTTCATCTATAGAGGCTGCTCTGTTGTGGCACGTCGAGTGGGTCGTGCAGAACGAGTTTTTTTATCTAGTTATGCATAAAATTGTGACCACAGGAAAATGGAATATGTGTACATATTACGTACATGTGTACAACTATATACACTCCCACAAACGCGTGGTACACCTGCGCGCAGGAAAAAACTTCTGCTTAAGGTGGGCCGTGTGCCACGTGCTGCGTGAGTCAGTATGGCGCTTTCAACTTGTTGGCCCTCTGCCACCTACAGAGGCAGCGATTCATTACACGCTTGGTAGCTGTGCAATTCGCGCGAGGGAGGGGAATGTACGTAGTCACAAATGCGCCACACTCATGGAGGGGGGGGGGTCAGGCATATACCCGCATACATGAACATACATGTAATACATATATGTATATGCATATATTATGCGCTAAGCTTATGTACCCTTGGGGGCCTTAAAGCTGTGTCAATTCCTGCGCTCATCTTCTGGCTGCTTTTACGCGCTCTCAACTTTTTACGTTTGCTGTGCACGTGTATGCTCCAAAATCGCTTATAATATGTAGCAAAATTGAACGAACACATAATATCCTTTTGCTGGCTACCCCAGGTGGAATGTTTTTTTTTTTTGTCAATCATAAAAATATGAGAAAAAATGGCAAAGCAAATAACCTTCTCTTAATACACAATGTTGTTGGGGGCGAATGCACGATGGGGGGAGAGGGAAATATTTTTAATTTTTCACGCTTCTTAAAGGATTATATTAACCATGTTTTTCTTTCCATTTTGATTCGTGTTATTTCGAACTAATGTTATCAGGGAAACGCAAATTTTGTTAATTTTTTCTTTTCACCTATATTTCATATATATAGCCTTTTTTCTTTCTTTTTTTTTTTTGTGTAAGGTTATGAAGAGAAAAAAAAGGGCGTGACTGTTTTTTAAAAAAAAACATAAAAGTTAGCATCTACTTTATGCGAATGCAGAATGCAAATGTGGTGTGAAGAATATGTGCGCTTATTTTTTTTAAACAGGTTGAATGATTGCCAACTGTGAGGTATGCCCTTGTTTACGGTCCACGCACAAGGGCACGCCTATTCTTGACGTTCGTTCTGCCTTACACATTGGACTTATCCTATGGTATTTTCAATCTTTTTCCTTCTATGTAGCACGCTGCGCCTTCCTAGTGCGATGTTGCATACACATTTGGCACACTATCCGAAGAATATGTTAACCCTCCTTTGAATAGAATGAAGTGGGGTTGCTACTACCAGGATGTTCTATGTACCTTTCTAAGCCACGTTTCTTTTTTTTTCTCCGTAACTTTGCTTAGGTAGCACTATATCTGTAACCATGTTTATGATGCGTGCCCACAAAATGGGGGTAAAGATTTTTACTACGTTAATTTACAAAACTGCATGAGGGAAAAAAAAAATCCCACAGCTATGGTTAGTTATATGGTAAAGTTTGTAACACGGAGTTTTTTTCTAGTCTTTTTTTGTTCAGCATTTATGCCATTTACTGTACATTCGGTTAGCTGTGGTTGCTTTTTTTTGTTTATACGTTTCACCATGTTGGAAGTGGATTAAGGGGGGGTATTAAAAGTAGGAGAGTGGAAACCCTAGTTAACCGCGTACACAATGAAGCGTCAAAATGGTACCTAAACGGTTTAAAGGATACAACACTTCATTCTTCTTAACAGAATTTAGATAATGTTTTCCAAAAAAAAGAGATATTTTTTAAAAAGGTTCTGCACAAAAGTGACAATTTTTTTTAAGTATTTTTGAAAACGAGCAGGAGGATAATACAACCAGTGCAATTTTGTTAACATGTGAACTTGAAAAAAAAGAGAAAAAAAAACTTGTTAAAAGCTTTTCCGCGACGGCAAAATATACATATGGTAGACAGATCATCCTAATGCAATTAATTTACACATCTTCCATTATAATCGGGAACGCAAAGGAGTCGCCTTTATGGCACGTATTTACCTTGCGTGCTTATTATACGGGCTTGGATGACCAGTTATTCATATGTCCCCTTTTTGTGCACAAAAGATTGATTAAAAAAACGTTGTACGGGAGAAATTGCACAGGAAAATGTAGTTGAATTGGGGAATGCATCTGACAAAATTGTAGCATCCTTTTTACTTTCATCTTTTCCAACATGCGAAGTTAACTACTAAAACCATTTTGCAATTTTCTCCAATTGAGCTTCCTACTTTTAACGCTAAACTTGCTGTACTGTGTGCATATGCATCGCCAGGGGGCACACAATCGTCTAAGCTCATGTGACAATTTACTATAATACATTAGTATTTCAATTTTTCTATGTCGATATTTTATTTGTTATGTTACATTTTTTCGTTATTAATAAAAAAAAAAAAAAAAAAAAAAAAAAATTATGTTAATTACGTATTTGATAAAAAAAAAAGTCTACATATACCTGTACATATAATTGTGCACATAATTGTGTACATTTATTTGCGTACATATATACGCAAATATAAATGTGGGATCCAATTAAACGTAAAAAAAAAAAAATAAAATAAAATAATTAAAGAATCGCTGAATACATTACAGGGGTGGAAAATGATGTGAGGGGGTTGTTGCCCCTTGCGTGGCACATATACGTACGGGTACAGACATATGCATACTTACATAAGAATACGTACATGAGTTAACACACACACATGGGGCCTACACGCATGAGGCCTACACAGATGCGCCTACACACCCAAGGTGTTTGGTAAAAATGAAAAAAAATATTCTACAAGGAATGTGTACGAAGGGAGGTTGGAAAAAATGGAAAAGCCAAAGGGGGCAAAAACGCGCGGTAAGAAATGAAAACATTTATTTCTTACCACAAATGACAGAATTAAAAAGGAGGAGTAAGTACACAAGTAAAGGAGAACCAAAATGTAAACGTAGAGGAGGGCGCAACTGCGTGATCAGACAAGGGGACACACTCCGACGTGTACACATATGCATACACAAGCATACGTGGGCAGTTACGCAGGCACCTACGCAATAGCAACTGCAGGGGATACACACAAAAACGTAGTGACATAAACGCAAATGGAGGGGGGAGAGGAGTGTAGACATAAGGAGATAGGCAGCAGCAGTACAGTACACTAGACTTTTGACAATCACATTGTGCGTGTAACATGTAAAACTCCCTCATTCATTTTGTGATCAAAAAATAATGATGTACTTTCTCCGCCCTTCCGCTTTAAAAATATAATACGTAAAATTTGTATGCGCAATGAAAGGCAAATTCATAAAGGACACAGTAGATATGCAAAATGTATATGATGCTTTAAATATTTCACTAACACTTAAAAAAAAAGGGAAAAATTCAACATTGCTGTAAGGGAAGGGTGGGTATGGACGTATACATAAGCGTGCGTGCTGGAACATGCGCGTAATAAAAAGGGGGATATATATATGTATATATAATATATGGCGGCATACATGTGGATGTACATAGGGCGTGCTCGGCGGCACGCCCATATGTGAGGGTAATAATAATGTACACAATGCACATGGCAGTCTTTCATTTTACACCATGCCAAGGAAAGATTGTAAGTATACAAAATTTTCCTTCTTTTTTTTTACCTGCTAAATATATACACTCACATGGACGAAAAATGAAAGCTGCATTACGCAAAAGTACATCAATGGATGGAACACATTCTTTGATTTGTCACTAGAATGCCTATATATACATGGCACGTGGGCGGATTAAAAGAATAAACACGTAAAACAATTGTACAAGTGCGGCTGGGCACGCACAAGTATACAAGTACATAATATTCGAGCACGGACATACACACACTTCGATATTGGGTGCTGCCGTGGAAAAGCCATGCCCCCACACGCGCGCAGATATATACGTACCCATAGATGCCTCCATCTTCTGGATGTATTATACGTAAGCATAAATACATATGAGCAAGGTGTACACACAACTACAAATTCTATACACAGGTACCTGCGTATAATATTCACGTATCTTACATAAAAAAAAATATGCTCTCGTAAAACATGTTTCTCTTGGTTTAAACTTCACATATTAATTTATTAACAATTATAAAAAAAAAAGAAAAATACACATTTATCTTGTTTTCTCATATGGGGTCGAAGGTTAGTCTAAATTCAACGATATGAGTTATACTCCCTTGGGCTTCTCCTTCCCCGCCTTTGCAACATCCGTTAAGTGGTCTGATCTGTCTGCTGTGGTCTGCTCTGATTTTTTTTTCTCTCTTTCCCTCCCCCTCGCACTACATCTGTACTTCTATCCCGAGGTAAACATTCCACTCTACCATAACACTACGCGTCGTAAAAAAATTTCCTTTCTTTATTTTTAAATTCGTAACTGGCATAGTTAAACATGTTGTCTTGGGGCGATTCCATTGACTCGTACTTGTCTGCAATAATTGCGTTTTTCTCCAAAAAGTTATTACTATCAACGTAGTTATACATCCTCATGCTGGGTTCCTCCCTCTTAGCATTATAAATGGAAGACGGTATGTTACCACTCTTCTCTATAAATGATTTGTTGGCTACTTTGTCTGAAAAGGATTCGGCGTACGAATTGTAATATGGCTGGTTTCGCGCTACAACACCTGTTGCGCCTTCCCCGTTAAAGTAAAAATTGGAGTTGCTTACACTACCTCCCTTGTGGTTAACATTCATTTTGCTAAACGCGTTCGTGTCACTATTCGCATAAATGTTGTTCAGGTTAAGGTTACTCATCATGGCATGGTTTATCATGCTTAGGTTGTCCTTGCTCATTTTTTTGTTAATAAAATTGTTGAGGCCGCCTCCGTTCGCGCGGGTGTTTTCGGCTGTGCTACTGCTGTTGTGCTTGCCACTGTGGCCATCGCTTAAACCGCCGCTCAAAGGGCCCACGTTATTCTTTGCCGAATTAGTCGGACTGTTCATCTTACTTATGTTCATCATATTGAAGTTATTCATTTTTCCATGCGAAACTTCGGTGTAGTTCTTTCCGTCTTTGTTATTCTTCATGCTTCCAAGGTACTGAATATCCTCGTCGACGTCCCCGACGCTTCCTCCTGAGTTACCACTGTTCGCATAATTGTGCACATTCGGCGGGCTCATAATGTCCGAAGTTTTCATGTCGTTATTTATATTTACACTACTCAAACTATGCAAAAGGCTTTCGCTATCGTACGTGGAGATATTGGGGAAGTTATTTTTTACTCCTAACTGCTTATCAGCGTTATTTCCATAACCTACCACTACGGCTGCAGCTCCACCCACTGCTCCTATGCCTCCCCTATTGTACACCTTCACATTGTCTGCCTTGAAATAATTCATATTATTTAAAAAGCTTTTGTATGCATTTCTATCGATTGGGGCATTTTTCTTCTCATCATTCGGCAGCAGATTTCCGCTTGCAAACTTAGCTCCTTCCTCCTCCTTTACAATGTTGGCAAAATTTTTGTTTCCATTTTTTCTTTGGGTAACTGAGTCATAGTTATTATTCTGCTCGAAGTTGTTCATGTTCATTTTATCTGTAGCATTTCTCTCATTGGTTTTTTTTTTGATGACCGTGTTGCTGCCGTTAGCACCGTTCCCAGCACTGCCTCCAGTGGCGCTACCTCCGTTGGCGCTTTCACCATTGGCGCCTTCTCCATTGGCGTTTCCTCCATTGGCACTCTTATTTTTGTTCTTATTATGTTTGTGGTTCTTGTTGCCATTTTTCCCACCCTTTCCGTTCTTTCCATTATTACCGCTACCGTTGGTGGTATTCGTGTTGGTGCATCCCTTGGTCTGGTCTCCGCTATTTTTCGGGCTCGCATTGTGCACGCCATTGGCGCTGCTAAGCGCACCCCCATTTGCAATGATACTTCCATCAGCATTATAGGCACCCTCACAAATAGAGCTTGTTCCTAACATGACGGCATTTTTGCCATTTCCTTCCTTGGCATTATTTCTGCTATTCTTCTCATTCGCTGTGCTGCTCAGCTGATAAAAAATTTTGTTATTTTTGTTGGAGTTATTCGAGCCCTTTCTTTTAGAGCTAAGGTTCGCTCTAGGGTCGCTACTCTCAAGGGGCGTTTTGTTTGCTGCGTTGTATGCGGGAACGATGTTTGTGCCTAATGGGCCCACACCGCCAATGCCGCCAACCGAACCATGCGAGTTACTCTTAATGATGCCTCCGGAACCGTTGTGATTAGCCATGTTGGCAAAATTCACTTTGTTGCTTCCACTTACGTTGCCGAAATTATTCAAGCTCATGTTATGCTTCAGTATGTGGTTCGATGCGTAGCTAGTAGTGCCCAAATTCAAGTTGCAATTTTTCGCTTCGTTGCCACTGATTAGATGCGTCACGTTGCCCAAGTAAGCATTGCCCATGTTGTTTGAGGAAGATGAACTGAGGTTTTTCATAAAAGAATTGTTTTTAGCCTTTTCTCCACTGTTGTTATGGTTTCCACTGCTACTCATGGCGTTGCCCATGCTACTCATCACGCTGGTCGTACTGCATGAAGATGGTGGGGGAGGTGGAGGAGGGGGTGGCGGCGGATGTTTCAAGGGAAAACTCGCAATTGCAGCTTTATTTAAGTTGTTCATTTTCTCGTCCTTGCAGATGTCATCCCTAAGCATTGTCACATTTGACGATAGGAGATTCATAGCGTCAAAATTCCCACTACCCAACTCATTATTCTTGCTGATAAGGTTACCATTCTGCATTAGGCCGCTCGGCATGTCGCTGTTCATGAGGACATTATTTTTGTGGTTCCCCTTAAAATTGGCACTCGCATTTACACCACTCGTAGTCATATTCTTTCCATAATTCATGTGCGCCATGTTTACTTTGTTCATCACGTTTTTATTCAAAATGGCTTTTCCGCTCACATGTGCCCCACCGTTGTCACCGCCGTTGTTACTTCCATTCCCCACGACGTGGATGCCGCCCGGCCCGTCAAACAGTGCATCATCAATTTCGCAATCCTCTGTAGTGCCCGTATCATTAGGGTTGCTTACACATGTGGGATAGCTACTAAACGAGTTGTATTTGTTTGGCATGGAATACAGCTTAAAACTACTTAGGTTACTGTTCATTTGGAGGCCTGCATTGCTCGAGATGTTGGCCGCACCGAAATTTACGCTATTTGAAAATGGATCAATGCCACTGCTGTTGCTGCTGTTGTTGCTGTTGTTGTTGATGCTGTTGCTGCAGCTGTTGTTGTTCTTACAACTATTCTTTCCACTTGCGCTATTCTTATGGGCTCCGATCCCTTCGCCTTTCGCATAGTTCATACTGGGAGCATAGATACTGCTTCGTCCAACTCCGTTTCGTGCCATGGGATTGTTGTTGTTCACCTCGTAATCCCCCTTAACTGCATCTATAATAGTCTCTTCCGACATATTTGGACTTTGCATGGATCCACTTTGCACGGAACCACTTTGCTTTGCGTTGACCTCGTTCAGACTGCTTACACTGCTACTGTTCATGACGCTCCTATTGTTGCTGCTAACGAAGCCTCCGCCTTGTTTGAAATTTAAATTCCCAACATTAACCACAGATACACGGTTCAAGCTGTTGTTACGGTTCAAACTGTTGTTACGATTCAAGCTGCTGTTACTTTTCAAGTTGTTCATACTCATATTATTCACCACCATGCTGTTAAGCACCATGCCATTATTTATACTCGCGAGGGTTATTCCAGTTGCGCCTAGATTTAAGTCACTTGGAGGTACCACAGGGTTGTTTAAGTTGTTCATACTGAGACCAGCTACGTTGTTTTTGCCTACTGGACCATTTGTCCCAATCAAGCCCCTTTTGCTTGGGATAGAGCCTTTACCACATACGCTGCTCTTTCCGCTTATATTAACACTGCTGTTCATGCCGTTCATACTGCTCATGTTGGCTGTATTCATACTGACGTGTCCATTGGGGTTGGTAAAATTGCGATTCGTGGTTCCTCGTACTCCGTTCATACTTTTCAAATGCTCGCTACTGCTGCTGCTGCTGCCTATGTTAAAATCGTTGCTCAAATTACGGTTGCTGGGGCTTTTCGGAAGATCATTAAACATTTTTTTGAGCGACTTGGGGCTGTTCTCTATGCTGTTCTTGTTGGCATTCCCTGCACTGCTGATGAACTCTCTGGAATTGTTGTTGTTGCTGTTGGTGTTGTTGTTACCTTTGCTTTTGCCGTTTCCTTTGGCGTTACCGTGGTTGTTGCCATTCTCTCCATTGTGGCCGTTGGTATGGCCGTTTCCGTTTCCTCCATTGTGGCCACTGTTGTGACCTCCACTATGACCGCTGCTATGACCTGTGCCGTTCCCGCCACTGTTGCCACCACTGCTACCTCCGTTATTTCCCCCATTATTGCCTCCGTTATTGCCGCAGCTGTTGCTTCCGTTCTTGCTGCTACCATTACTGTTACCACCTCCGTTACTGTTATTCTTGCTGTTGTTTTTGTTATTATTTTTGTTAGTATTTTTGGGGTTCCCCTTTCCGTCACCTTTGGTGTCGCCCTTTCCTCCACCTTTGCCGTTATTTTTGGCACTTCCGTTACCACTTCCACTACCACTTCCGTTACCACTTCCACTACCACTTCCGCTACCATTTCCGCTACCATTTCTGCTGGTATTTCCGCTGGCGCTGTTACTTCCACTTTCGCCACCACAAAGGCTGCTTGCATTTACGTCGCTATTACGCAGAACCCCCAGCGATTTGGCATTGATCGCACTCATGTTAATTAACTGTGGATGGGTGCTGTACTTGGAAAACCCCCGGTTATTCACAGCGCCGTTGTCATATGAAGAGAGGCCAATAATATTGGTCGGGATCATACTCCCTACATTCGCAACGGTGTTGTAGTTATTTTGGTTCATATCTGCATACAGGTTGTACAACATGTCACTTTTAACGTTGCCTTTGACCGCGTCCTTGCTGAAACTTATTTGGTATTCCTTGTTTTCGAGATAGGAACTGAGCATGTGGTTGTTGTGTGTGTGCAGCATGGAGTTGTTTCCCTCCATGTAGATGTGGTTGCATTCTTTGCTTCGCTCCTCGCTGTCGTTGTTGTCGCTGTGGTTGCCACTGTGGCTGCCGCTACGGTTGCCGCTGTAATTGGGACTATGATTTCCGCTATAACTGGAACCGTAGTTGGCGCCATAGCCGGATCCGTACGCACCGGCGGAGTGGCCGCTGGCCCCAGATGCATTATTATTGCCCTTCACGTAGCCACTGCCATAATGATTGGCACTATGAAATTTGTGGGGGTTTTCCTCCAATTTGGGATTGTAATTCTTTATAGTGGACCCCAAGCCGTATATAATGCCTGAATACTTCTTGTCATCTATTTTGTTATCGAAATACAGTTCTAGCAATTTGAAAAAAGTTTTACACGTCACGAGGGAGTCCGAACCAGCCTGGTGCTGTCTTCCTATCCTCTTCACACTTAAAATTTCGCTAATTTTTTGCAACGAGTAGGTCCTACTTAATTGCTTGATGTTCAAATTTAGCAGCAAATACTTTATATCGTACAGGGATGGAAAAAAATCGTTCAGTAAATCAAAAAAGGCAATTTCATTATGAGGTAAAGCACAGCAAGTTAGTATTTTTAACAGATAGGCAAAATCATAGCAACCATGAAAAGATATCCATTTGACGTCTTCATTCATGACAAGACCTGAGGACATAATAACTTCCCCAAAATGCAACAACTCGATTCCTAACGATTGATGTTTTTCAAAATTTATTCCACTCACCTTTAGGAAGTCTATAGAATTCTGAGCATACATATCACTTTCTAGATCAAACTTAAAATTGAACTGCCATGTTGACACCTTCGGTAGCTCCCCTTTCCCATTAGAAAAGGTAACTCCTAATTGTATAACCTTCAACAAATCTACATTGCATTTTATTGTTTGGTAATTATAATCTATTACATTTCCTGTTGGCCTAGCAACAATTCCAGGAAATTCTGTGTCGATAGCAACATAGGGATGATTTTCGACTACATCCCTGATTCGTTCAAATTCCTCCTCTAGATTATTTGCCCATACGTCTACGATTTTCGTTCTCTCATCCATGTATGACATGTGAATCTTTTATCTTAGGATGCATTTAACCTTGCAGGGGAATCCCTCTTTCTCTCGTTGGTCCTAGTTTGGTTGGCTACTTCCGCTATGCGATAGGTGTTCGCAGCTTCCGTGGCTGCTTCCGTGGCTGCTTCCGTGGCTGCAGTTGTTCGTGCGGTTACGGGTGCAGTTACGGCTTCAGTTAGGCTTCAGTTAGGCTTCAGTTACGGCTACCGTTACTGTCTCTATTGCTGCTTCCCCTTTTTGTACATACCATATACATGTGCACTTTCAACCAAGTTCAAATACGTTTAAAGCAATCACCACTACCGTCAATCGTTTTTTCATGTATATCTGCGTGCGTGCGTTCGCATACATGTTTATGCATACGTATGCCCACTTAAGCACTCCTGGGCGTGAGGGCGTCCGAAGGTGTTGCTGGGTAAGTACGTCTACAAGTGTATGTACGGGAACGTGTACTATTATGTTTAAGGGTTTACTTTCGTGTGAAGATTTTCTTCTGTGAGTGCACGTATGCATATGCACCTGAGAATATGTACTTGCGTGAATCTTCGAATACGTACACATATGTTTGCATGTATATATATGCACACCAAGGCAGGGGGCGCATTAGCGTAGATGACTCATGCGCGCGCAACATACACGACGGCCCCTGCTGGTTGAGTGCGAAACACAGCTCCTATGTTCACAATCGTTTGGCGAGAAAAAAATGTTTGTGCTTTTTACGAAAACGCGCGCCCTCGGCAAGGTCACGCTCACAGGTGCTATCACAGTCGAAGCTACTATCACAGCTGTTGTCGTTGTTGTTGTTGTTTTGCTGCTTTGTTGTTTTGTCCTTCCTTATGACTCTTACTTGGTATAAAAAATTCACAATATGAAAAACAATCAAAGGATTTAACATTTAATATTTTATCTTTTCACTTTTTTTCTTTCGCTTATCCAAAAATTGTGCACATAAAAATACAATGAAAATGGTTTTCCCCTCACTCTAAAAAAAAAGGCTGATATGTAATTCCTTAATTTACAAAAAAAATAAAAACAAAAATGTAAAAATCTTCAAAATATTTCCTCTACATTTACGCATATGCAGAGAACAGATATCCACATGTGAATTCACGGATGCTTACTCATTTGTACAGGCATTCAGACGCATTTATACGCATGTCAGCACTTCTTTATGCATACTTGCTCACACTTGAGCGCATAGGCGTATGCATAACGAAACAAGGCACAGGTGAACAGTTTTAATTTTCAAAAATAGAATATTTTAAAATGCCAACATAATGCTCGTTGGTAGCAAAAACATCCTATTGGGAAATAATAAACAAACGATCACACGAATAAAAAAAAGGAACTGCTCTGTGGTGAGCGTATATGTGGTAAACATGGAACAAGGTACGCTGAAGCATATGTGCTCTATACCTACACGTACATGCGTAAGCACATGGAGGGGCAACACATGGGGGTGCACATGTGAAAGTGCGTCAAGAGTGGCACAGGCGTTGTGGGGGTACGCTCACGGGCAACACGTACATGTGCACATAGGAACATCCGTACAAGGATGAATTTATAGATAGGTATATATAAATATATGTAAATATACTTAAGTATATATACGCATATGTACGCATCCGCGCAGCGCACACCCACGTGTATACTTGTGTACACCTCTTGGTCGCACTTCGCAAAAACCAGTGATTACTATGGTACATTATGAATCATTTTTCTTTGCTTTGCTTTTCGCGGTGCTTTTAAAAAATCCAATGCTGCTTTTCTCAAAACAACTGACTTGTTTTTCAAATTTTTTTTCTGGTTCACGTTAGGTGGAAAAAATACCCTAAAGATGATTTTCATCGAGGGGGCTATTCGGGCTTCGCACGTATATATATATATTTATATATGCATATCCTTACACGCACATGAGTTGCGCATATGGATATGTGCACATATATACTCATATGGTACATGCGCATGTGCATACACCCATATATATATAGGCAGTGCGGGCTAAAAAACAATGGCTTTTCCGTTAGGCTAATATGTTCCCTCACATGAACGATGCAAATGTATCACTTAGCACGACGCGTGTTTGTGTACGGAACATATATATACATGTATGTATGACTTGTTAAGCATACAGGTATAAGTATATACCGTGAGCCGTACATAGGAAGGAACACTTCACAGCTTCACAAAACGCAAAGTAAAAAGGCATACATTTGAAAGGAGCCAATTGTCACGGAAGGAGTATATTTTTACTGGCATATTCCATAGGTACATATATATCTTTGTTCCATTCACATAACTTTTTTTCACCTCATGTTTTTGGCATAGCTTTGCGATGAAATTGCATATATAATGGTATTTTTCAACCCACATAAAAATTATGAAGAAATATCTCTTTCATTCTAATGACTATTTCTCTTTATTATAACATTTTCTCATGCAAGAAAAATATATATACTTGTAAGAAAAAAGAATGGCAGGCAAATACAAAATTTCTTTTTTTTTCTCCCTTTGAAGTAGGAAAAAAATATGTATAAAAAATGGATAAAAAATTGACCAAAAGGTTTGGAAAAAAAAAAGGGGTTAAACACGGGTTTAGGTTATGCAGGGTTGGCGGGTTTTGCTTTATTGCAAAATGGTTAAAAATGGATACGTATATATAATAATAGAATTGTCGAGTAAGCATGTAGCGTATCTTCTTCCGGGGATTGAAAAGGGGCGGGGGATATAGCGTATATATATATTTAAATGAGCGTGTATTTACGACATATATATTATATTGTACGTATATAATATGCTCATGTTTGAAAAGCAATATTTACACCTGTGATGCAGTTTTTCTCATCCTATACCTGCGCAATGTTAACATATGTAATATATTATATATATATTTTACATGCCATATTGCCTGCTTACCGTTTCTTCCACTCGTTCATGAACTGAAAAGTGTCCCTTAATTTTTTTTTTTTTACCCCTGCATTCTTAATTTACAGCTTTTCTCGTTTTAGCTTCCTCTTTTTTTTTATCCCTTTGGTGAATGTGGTATAAATAAAAACATTTTGTCATTTTTTAAATGTAGAAGAAAACACATAAGGAATATAAACACATCGTATATAACGTTCTCTTTAATCCTTTAAAAGAAGACTTTTAGGTATATCATGTTATGTGAGAAAATTTACATGCGTCAGCGGCCATTTAGCCCGTTTTCCTTTTTTTTTCGCTTCACCACTTCACAATTTTGTTTCTTATCATCTTTTCCTTTTTTTTATTACAAGAATGCGTAAGTGTTTTAATTACAAGGTCATGTTTATAGAAAAAAAAAAAATGAATGAAAAAAGTGTAGTACCCCCCACTTATAGTCAAAGAAAAACGCTATTGTTCCAGTTCATTCGTAATGCAAAGAATTAAATGCGCATCTTTCCATTTTAGTGGCAGGAAATAATGGAAAAAGGAAAAAGGTTATTTATATTATACGCTATACATATAATAGCATGTTTGTGCGTTCTTATGTGAAAGGTTATGTTCCCTTCAAAAAAGCGAATCTTCCCAAACGCTTTTTTTTTTTTTGGTAAATGCGTATTAAACAATTCAGCTATATGTACTTATTTGCTGGTGTTGATTACCCACAATGTAAGTAAGTTTCCCCCCCGCCTTCCTCATTCTACGCTATAATGGAGTTCTTCAAGGGTACACCCAATTTGGTACTTCTTTTTTTTTCCTTCCATCCCATGGTGGCAAATGACTTAAAGAAATTGTTAAAAGGAAGGGAAACGCGGAAACGTGCAAAATTGGGTGGAAATAAAGTAATGCTCAAACGAGCGAGCAGCGCCTAAAGGGAAAAACATAAACATAAACATTACGCCTCGCCGGTGTACCCTGTAGCGTAGTATCTCCATGGAAATTTCTGTTATTTTATGTCAGAGTCATTTGCACGTCTAAGTATTATATGCATACAAGTAAGCACACCGTTAACACACAATTATTCTTTTTACATATAATTGTGTTGCGTGACCCGAACACGCATTTGGTTGTAATATGACCAAGTAGACTTAGGTTCACAAGTACAGATGGGGAAGAAGCTCTTTTGCCCTCTCCAAAAAAAGAACTATTCGCGTATCATACATGACTTCCAACTGGTAGAATACGTATAAAAATGTAGAGCGCTAGCAGTAGGTCAAATCGGCAGGATGGAGAAACTTCCTTTATATTTCACACCGGTGAAATTGTTCAGTTTTTTTTTCAAATTAACCAAAGCGGAGGTATATTTTCCGTTTATTACACATTTAAAGGTGTAGATGTACCTGTACAGTTATGAAACAGAATGATGGGGGTTTTAACTTAGTCATTGACTAATAATGAAAAATAACCCATTTCGTATTGGCAGCCGCCGAACAGCTTAATTCTGTCTACCCCGCGTCCATTACGGGAGTTTTCCCCCCTTTGATCACATTAGGACGTTAAAAAAGTTCAGATATGCAGGGTACTACTGAAGGAAGTCAAATGCAATCACACGTGAGCGGGTGGCTGTGACCTACTGGCTCGATTAAATTCTCCAAAAAAATAATCACCCATTGTAGTCACACCTAGGAAGGGCTAAAACCGGTAACGCGTCACAAAATAATGCCTGAAAAAAAACGGGAGCCTTTTTCCACCTACCCACTATCCTCTTAAAGAAGAAAGCTATGTTTTCACAAGAGGCTCTGTTGGCATTTTTCACCAGCGTGTCTGCTACCTTCCAATTTGAAACGTAGTATGTACTTATAAAATAGGTGTAAAAAGAAAAATGTTTGCTGTTTTATAAATATACAAACTAACGAATACTCTGTTATTATGCTGACATATATGGGTGACTCTGCAGCTGCAGCCCATCCAAAAGTCCATATGAAGGGAAAGGAACATTAAAATGATTTTAGCTCTTCCCGTTCTCAGAGGAGTGAAACGTGCACACATATATATATGTATATGCACAGTGCTTTTATAAGGATGCATAAAAAAGGAAGCAGAAAAGAAAGAAAAAAAAAGAGAGAAAAAAAACACTTTCTTAATTAAAAAATGGAGCTTTAAGTGACATGCTTTTTTTTTCTTTCATTCTTTTAAAAAAAATTCATCTAAATGTAAATTCGACAAAAAATTAAATAAATAAATATATATAAATAAATGGCGCGTTCACTATTTTTTTTTAAAAAAAAAAAAAAACAATTATGGGATGGGGAAAAAACTGGCAATTTTTTTCAAAAAAAATTGGAAGTTTCCCATCATGTCGAAGTTGTACTGCTTCACTACGCATAAGTATATCCACCTCTGTGTCCCCACGTGGGACAACATTTATGAAGGGACGAGGGCAGTCACTTCGTCTCCCCCCATCGGCGTGGCCGCAACTCAGGCCCACTTGGAATAGACAGTTTTGTTTATCCTCCTTATGTAAGATATGTACGTACCAATAAACACCAAAATGATTAAAAACAGAAGAAGAAGTAAATTGAAATTTTCAATAGTGTCAAATGATCCGTTCGGCTGATAACAAGTGAAATAGAGATAGTTTCCCCACGAAAATACGAGCGTAGTAGATTCTAGCAGACTCTCATTACATATGAACCCCCTAGAATTGTATAAAATATCCGTTTGTGTAATAAACGTGTTCAAATTTTTGTACACCTTTTGATCTTTTTCGGACCATAAATTTAGGGAAGTTATTTTGTTCGAATCAAGAAGTAGCAAAATATGTTTATTCGTTATTCCTCTCTTCGTTTCGGTAAAATTAAAAGATTTAACGTTATGATCAATGATGTAATTTTTCTCATTTATGACGATTTTCTTTTTCTGGTCGAATAAATCAACAATTTTTTCTTTTTTCGAAGTTATCAAGTTGAAAAAACCAGGATCCTTCTTATCCAGCAATATTTCAATGACCTGAATTATATATTTTTTCAAGTTTGCATTAAAATAATTCAGAATGACAAAATTTTCATTTATCATTAAATGGAAAGGTGGGTTCGTGTGCTTGTCCAACATTTTCGAAATAATAAGATCTCCAGTAATTCCATCAATGATGTACAGCGTATATATGATGCCTTCCCTCTGGTCTGTGCTTGTTATATAAGATATGATGTTATCACTCACGTACTTGTAGCATATAGACGCGTCTTTATTTATTTTGATTGGGTAAAAGGTGTCCTTCTTTGTTATCGACTTGGAAAAAACCTCCAGTTTTTCATTGTGCAGATTTATGGAGTATGTTCGTATTAACCCTATTTCGTTCCTGGGTCCCTTTTTGCGGGGTGAGCTGCTCAGTTTGAAGCCTTCAATGAAGTTCCTCGACGCATTTATGCGGTAAAAAAATAGATCATCCTCTGTGCCGCTACCTACGCCTCCCCCCGGAATGGGCACCACCTTGACATTCAGCGAATTGTCCACCGCCAAGATTGACGAACTTCTTCGGTCGATAAAAATGTTCTTAATTTCAAAAGAGTCTAATTTATCTTCAAAAATGATAGATCCACTTAATATATC
>NW_008481836.1:948580-967306 GCF_000524495.1 Plasmodium inui San Antonio 1
ATTGGCAAAATTGTCCCCTTTAAATATCGTAATTACCGTGTCTTTAGTGAAGCTTCTAAACAAGTGCACTCGGCTGCTATCATTTAGGACGTCCTTTCTGCTGGGCTGGTCTTTGCTAGGTTTCTTTTTGCTAGTTGGGTTACCCCCCAATGTGGCACACCCCTTTTGATTATTTGGAAAGCTTATTTTCTTCCCGTTGTCTAATTCGGACCAGTTCTCCTTATTCAAACTGAAGACCCTTTCACAATTCCATTTTGGAGAAAATATTTCCTTTGCGCCTTTAAATTTATTGCCATCAATTTTGTATAATATAAGGCCCGTGTATAAATGTATGGCGAAGATGAAATTGTTGCGTGTGACGACGAGGATTACCGAACTTCCTGCGTATTTGCCGCTCTGATTTTGTTCGTACTTTTTAAACGAATCTTCAATCATGTCATTCATTAGGTTGTACGTATCATCCCCGCTGGGCATGCTATATGTGTCACCCCCGGTATCCTTGGCGTAGGATGGCTTTCTTTCCCTCTCGTAGTCAGATAACGAATAAGACTTCTTCTTTTTCTCCATGCAAATATTCAGTAGGTTCATTTTATGCTCATGAGATAGGTAAAAGAAGTTAAATGGCAGCAATGACTTTTCCGCTTTTTTTTTCATAACATCTTCTAGGAAAGGTCTGTTAAAAGAATTTATTTTATCTTTTAGGTAGCTTTCCAACTCTTTCATTAAATGAAATTGTGTCGTGTCATAGGAATGCTTTGCACTTTTTTTTTTCAAATGTTGGAAATTGTAAAAATATAGTTGCTCTACGTAAGCTAGCGATTCTTCTCTTGAATAATGCACGTGGTCATTTTTATACACAGTGAATGATGAATCACTGTATACACTAAAGAAGTAGTTGGCATTTTCTTCCGTATTATGTAATCCGATTATCATTTCTGCATTGTAATATACGTTACTACTTTTGTTCAGAACATTCAGAGGAACAATTGCTTCTTTCCCTGCTTTTTTAATAATAATTTTCCTTCCCTTATCTTGTGCAAATATAATGTCCTTTTCTTTATACTTATTTATGTAGTATCCTATGACTTCATTTTTGTCCTTCTCCTTAACCAAATGCATCTTCTTATCGTTGTAGGTGTACACAGATTGTTTCTCCCCCAGTTGTACGACGAAGCAATTTTCTCTGTTCCATTGAGCCATAAAGTCATCCCTAAAGGGTCTATGCTTTCCAGTGGGTTCGTCTCTATCTGCGTAATTTGCACGTTCATTTGTCTCTTCCTTCTCCACCTTGTCATCGTGCCACCCTATTGACACAGACCCATAGTGGTATTTATTTCCTCCCCCCTCTACTAATTCTACCCAGTGGAGGAGCTCCTTATTATACACCACAATAACATTTACGCTGTTCAATACATTCACGTAATTAACCATTTTGTCGTTGAGCTTAAGTTGGCTAATTTTGCTGTCATTTTCTACACTCTTATTTACAACATTGACGCTTACTACATGCCCCCAAAATTCTGAATCCACATAGAATAAAGATACCTTCATGTTTTGAACTCCGATCATTTTGGCATAAATGAAATTTAATTTTAGCTGCTGAAAAGTTAACGAGTTTATTTTGTTGTTGCTTATATTGCCTACATCTATTCTGTTCTGCAGGAGGATAAATATGTTCTCCTCATTAATTAAAAAGTCTTCAATCATTTCGTTTCTATACTCAAAGGAGCTGAGGAGATAGCCGCCCATCGTGCTGTACACGTCAATGTACGAGTAAGGGTCTCCATCATTTGTGTAATTAGCTTCAACGTCATTTTCTTCAAAATCATCTCTATAGATCAACACAGCTGCGTGCTTGTCATCTCCGTGCAGTTTTCTTATTTTCTCATTTTCTCGATGGTTTTGCACATAATCCAGGGTGCCTACATGGGGGGAGGCACAGGAAAAAGGGAATGGACGCATGGTTCCAGTGATTCTTTTCTTGCTTACACAGCAAGGGCAAATACACGTGGAACATTCGCGTTGGAGCGAGATGAGCGTAAGGAGTCACCCTACACACATTGTGTGGACACGCCGTGCACCCAACGAGCGGCTACCCCACGGCAGCTGGGCGGTGTAATGTCAGCATGGCATGTACATCCCACAGGGATTTTTCGCCCCCTTGGCGAAGCTCTAACCTGTTCTGTAATTTAGAAACCCCACATTTCCGTTGACACTTGAAAGGAGAACAAAGCTGTTTAACAAATTCGATGTCGGCACGATAAAATTGATGTGGCCAATTAGCGATGCAATGTTAGAATAAGGTATATGCTTTTGAAATGTTAATTTCGTTAAGAGTGTTACAAAGCAAAGCAAAAAATGGAACAACATTTTGAAGCAGTTATCTTTCAATTAAATATCGCGAGCTGTACTTTATATCTCCATGTTACAAATGAAGGATTTGGTTTTACAATTAGGGCATGTAATTCTAATGTCATATATTTTTAAAACGAGCAAGGTTGACTCTTTAACAAGGGGAAACAAAAAAAAAAAGAAAAAAAAAACGGGAAATAAAAAGGGGGAAAAAATGCAAAACGTTAAGCGCTCAGTTCTTCATCCTAACACAAGTATGAAACACAAAAAGGTGAACAAATAATGGTACTGACTGGATCATACGCTTTAGGCTTACATATAAATAAAGGCAAACGTTTTAACGCATAGCTCTGTTAAGTATACACGTTTGGTAAAGGAGATGTTACTAGGGACATATGAACTGTAGAAAAAAAAAAAAAACCTATATTTTTCACTTCCATTTCGAAATGTGATTTGTAAATTTCTGTAACTACATAAAATTGTCACCACGTGGTAATAGAACATCTGAAGATGGGAACTTTTTCCAGGTTGGGGGGGTAAACATGTACGCGTGGATGCGTGGCACGCCCATTCGTGTTAGCTAGATATGTTCGCAGTGAGACTGGAACAGGGAAGCGGGAAAAACAAAAGGCAAAATTGTTTTTCCTCCTTATTTGGCGCAGTTTGCCAATTTGCAGGACACCCCCAGGGGGCTGAATTTACCAATTATAACTTTTACTTTGTTAACTTGTTCCGTTTTGCACGTTTTCAGATACGGCAAATCGTGGGGGCAGTGCAAAGCGGCGAAAAGGTCCTTCTCAACACGAGCGGGCCCATGTTAAGTCCTAAAAGGGATATAAAAACTCCCTTGCCATTTTTTTCTCTTTCACCGCGTTCACTTTTTCTCCCTTGCTTTTCAAGGACGCCCTTCACCTTCCTGTGCACACCAGGTCTTTATTCCCTTAAGGAAAGGCGATTTTTCCCGCGTCGCACGAGGATCCTCACCGGACTTTTCACCAAGCAAACAAATACCTGCCACATCGCGCTAGCGAAACGACATGCCGTCTTTCCGCATTTCCCTACTTGTCAGTTTCGCTTAAATCCTTAAAGTGGATTTATGATGGAACAGGGACTCGCAATAAATTTAACGTTCAGTAGCGAGCCTTTTTCGAGCCGCATGGTTTGAAGAGGACAAGTAGAGGTCTTCTTGCCGCGGAAAAAGGCAACGCAAAAAGGAAGCACACACAGCGCAAAAAAGGTCAAAAAAGGCGTAGGAAAAGGGCAAAAAAAACCCAAAGAGAACGCAGAAACGCACAGACGGGTAAAGGAGCCGAACTGACGCAGCGACCCCCACTTGCGCGTGACGCACCAGCAGCTAAGAACATCCCGAGGAAAAAAAATGCTAATGTAGACTACTATGGACGTCAGATATGAGGGCAATAATCTCTGGAAACGCGTCATAAATTATTTCGGCAAGGGTTACCAAAACGATGATAAAACAGGCACACTCATAAATGGCGACACGCGCAATAGTAATGACGAAAATAAAAAGGTGAAGACAAGGACGCTAAACTTTATGGCCTCTTCCGCCCTAGTCTTGTGTGTGCTGCACCCCTTGGACATCATAAGAACGAGGAAGCAGATATACAAAGTGTACAAGAACTCCTACCCCTATTACTATAATAACAAATACAATCTGTTCTATATTCTGAAAAAAGAAAAAGTAGAAAGCATTTATCGTGGCTTACTGGCTACGTTGCTGACCACGGGGGTCTCCCATGGCATATTCCGCTTCATATATGACACTCTAAATTATTACGTATTTCGGCAATACAACGGTGTTAATGGAATGAAAAATGGAAAAAATGATACAGCGATAGGTAGAAGTAAGGATGAGTACCGAGGGGGAGAGGGAAACCAGGTGTGCAACTCCGAGTCGGGAGATTCCCTCGAAGGAGGAAATGTAAAAGAAAGTTCAGGGGGAGGTAGAGAAATACCATCGGAGAGCCCCAATTTTGTAAGAAGTCCTACCGAAAGAAGACAGGAAAACTTCATGATCGCCAATCTGTCTTATAAAAAACAAATCAACGAGGAAGACAACGCTGCAGGTAGTGCCAACAAAGATGCGCCAATTAGCGGTCACAAAAATATCAAGTATTACATCATCACAAGCAGCCTGAGCTCCATCCTTAGTCTTTTTATTCAACACCCAATATGGCTGATTAAAACGAAAATAGAGTGCACCATAAATTTAAACTATAAATTTTTAAACTACAAAAGCAGAATAACGAGCAAACATTACAACATCTTTGTGACAAGGAATAAAATGTGTACAAGTAAGATTGTCCCCAAAGTAGCCAAGGTGTTCCTTTTTTTTGGTTATCATTTGGGAAAGAAAAATGGGACAGGGAAAAAAATCAAATCCCTGCTGAATGAAGATATGCTCAAGCTTTATAGGAAAAAATTTTTGTGCAATAAAAATGTGAAGACAAGAAAAAAATTCAATCATCTCACATATGCAAATGATAAGAAAGCATTTTTACAGAAAAGTGTAAAAAGAAAAATTGCACACAACTATTTGTTGTACAAATATTACACCTTGTCAATTTTGGAGAGAAAACAATTGACGAAAATCTTAATTTCAAATCATCGCAAAAAATTTTCGCGCAGATATTTGACATATTTGAAAACCCTATTCAGTGGTAATCAAATACTGCGAATTTTCAAAAGGGAAGAAAGTAAAAATGCCATAAGTACAATTTATAATTACAAGAACTACTTCCAATTTGTGTATAATATATATAAGAGAGAAAAATTATTTTCATTTTATAAAGGCTTTTTAACATCTATATTACTGACCCCCCATGTAGCTATTCAGTTTTATATATATGAATATTTAACGTATCATTTTAGCAGTGAATATTTCAGAAATGAGTTTATCGGAGAAGACGCCCAAATTTCTTCAAACACGCTAGCCAAAACGTTACCATTTTTGTATGGCGTTTTATCAAAATTCATTGCTGTGATGTTTACCTATCCGTTATATACTATAAAAATGAGACAACAAGTACAGATGAAGAATTATGGCTTCCTAGATGTAGTAGTTAATATTTTCAGGCTAGAGGGAATCAGATCTTTCTATACTGGCCTTAACATGCATTTACTAAGGAACTGTTTGCAAAATGGAATGCTCTTTTTTATATTTGAATATTTGAATGATGACTCAGCGAGGGTGAAGTCAGTCCCATCGGACACTTCTTTGGAATAACCTCTCAAGAGTTGCATTTTTCTCTTCTTTTTTTTATGTACCATTTGGAGAAGCTTCTTTTTTTTTTCTCTCTCATCTTTTTTTGTGTCTTTTATGCGAACATTTTTGCTGCGCCTGTTGCAATTCGCCCCACGGTTTTCTTTCTTTTTTTGTCCTACGAAGAGAAGGGATCACGCCTCCGCACAAGCGTGCATATGTACACACGTACATGAATATACGCCTGTGTGTGTCAGATGGCTTATCCCCCTTTACACATGACATATCCGAACCCCGAGCAAACTCACAAAATGGAGTGACCTTGTATCCATTCCCCCTCGGCATCCCACTCTCGATGTTCGTACCTAAATGCTGGAATCTTTGTGTATTTACAAAATAACAACGGCGCTCTCCCATTTTTGCACACCACATGGGAAAAGAGGTCAGCCCGCCTTGTCATGTCCCTTTCCCCCCCTATGCAGTCGGATAACCTTCATATTTTCATTAACCCCATTTGATAATAAAAAATTTACAAAAAATTTCCCAAAATTTATGCACCAAAAAAAAAGAAGGGGAAGGCAATAAATTCTGGAGGTAAAAAGGAAGCAACGATCTGTCTCATCAATGCAAAGGCAAATAATTAGCAACACAGTGTTTTGGGTAATCACATGGCACGTGCGCGCCGGGGAAAAAAATAACTAAACATGGCTGTATGTGCGTAAGTGCACACACATATGTATATATATGCAACGCTCTGCGGAAACACAAACACACTGAGCATATTAAACAAAAATGTGAAAGCAGCCGATGGGTGCACTTCAGCGGAGACATTGGCCTCTGCGCAGTGGCGACGAAAAACAAAAAGGCGCAACAGAAAAAAAGAAGCACGATGGGGTCGGGACGGAAAGCAGGACAGGACGAGCTCCGTTTTTTGAATACACGCATCAACCCACTTGCCCCCATTTTGTGCATTTTTCATCCTTGCTGCTTCGTCGCTTGGGGCGGCTCAAATACGCTCCTGCACTTCATTACCGCGACGCCATTTGCGCGTACGATTCTCTACGGTATGTATACGTACACTTGGCTGTTTTCTTCCTTCTGGAGGTATTCCCTCTCGACTAGCAAATCTATTTTTTTCTCGATTATCTACAGAGGGGGGAAAAAGACGAGCCCGTGGATGAAGGTGCATACGAACAGACGTAAGAAGGGGTCCCACCCGATTTCTTAAAGGAACACGTTTTTTGTCACTTGGATTACGTATAAAGACACACATTTGGGAGGACTATTTGCGGTGAATTTCCCCACGGAGTGTAGAGAGAGAGAAAAAAAAAAGAGAAGGCTCGGATTAATTACCTGGTTGGTGGGAGCAAAACAGGAGAGCGATTTCTTGACATAGTCAAATATTTGATCGTAGAATAATTTCTTGTGCGCTTTCATAACACGGACAATGGCAGCTTCAATTGCCATGGTTCGATCTTCCTTAATCTTTTCATGCTCCTTGGAAAGCAAAGTAGTTGCCTTCTTGATGTACACCTTATTATGTGGATAGGAAAAATTCCGGTTGATAAAAAAAGTGGAAGACTTCCAATCAACGGGTTGATCATTGGAAGATATTATTTTAAAATAGTGTAAACACGAGTACATATTATCTGTAAACGTCTTCAAGTCCAGGTTCAATTCCGTTTTTATAATTTCATAATTGATAAATTTATGTTTATTAAAAAGGAGAATTATCTGCGCGTTAACAATATTGCAGTAAAGGTAATACACACAATTCTGGAAAGTGCATGTTAAAATAACTTCACTCAATTCGTATATCCATTCTAATTTTTTATTTTTATTATCCGCCTTATAATACTCTTCAAATAATTCTATATACTTGTTAAAAGTATCACTCAATTTCATAGGTGTTTTTTCGAGCGTTGGCCAGAAACCCTTATTCAATACTTTCACTGTGAAAAAATTGTGGACGTCTCTCACAGTAAGGTCATTTTTACAATGTGCAGATTTCGAATTCACAAAATCCAGAAATTTATTATTCGTCGTGTTGTTATTTATCATGTCTTGAATCATCCCCACCAATTTGGACGTATATTGAGACCCGCACAAGAAGTACAAACTTTCGATAAATTTTTTTTCCACACTAAGGGATATGTAAATGTTATTGATCAGTCTGTTCGCTAGATAAATTCTGTAGTACTCGAAAAAGGTTTCCTTGTTGCTGGTGTAGTTAAAAATTTCGACGATTTCTGTCATTTGTTTTTTTAGCTCGATTGTGTCTTTTTTTTGTGCATCCTCAGGGTCGTCCTCTCCAATGGGGTATGCCATTTGGTGCGCCTTTCCACTTACTGATTCGTTAGAATCCTTTCCTTCGTTGCCATGGTTGGAGGATAATCTCTCTGGTTCGTCCCCCTTTTTTAATATATTGTCAGCGTACAGCACCAGCAGCTTTACTGTGCTGAAATACTCATCCTCGTGCTCCACAAAACTTTCAAAGTAATCCTTGACGCAATCCTTAAAATGGTGATCTATGGACTTGTTCGAAATGGCGGAAAAGGCTAACTTGAAAACATTGTCGTAGTGGTTATGCATTTTAATCAGCTCATCAATGTATCCACATAGGGCGTACTCATCCTTCTGCTGAGTAATATTGCTATTTACATTCGAACCGCACAGCACATCGTCAGGCGCTTTTTCATTGCTACTAATACTTCGTGACTTTTGGATGTATTTTTCTTTCAGATTGTTTCCTTCCGTTTTTACATAATCCCCTATCATTTTTTTGAGCCCTTCTATTGCCTCCGGAAAATAGGAAAACAAAATATACGTTCTTCTCAAACATCTTATGTTGTTACTTTTCAGCATGTCAAAAATGTTGTTTTTATTACTAAGCAGTTGTTGCAATTTTTCATATATCAATATTCTCACGACAATATTGGTGACCCTCTCGCAAGTCTCTTCTATCAGACTTAACCTTTTGTTCTTTTCAAATTCTTTTTGTATCGAATTTTCAATTGAGATAATGTACTCATCAAAGGTTAAATTGAGGAACCAATTGTCTCCTTCCTTTTTATAATAATTTTCGACATTTTCCAAAATTTTTTTTTCTATATCATGTTCATACATTTTCTCGTTACTGTCTTCATCTAACTCTTTATACAGATGAACCAAATCACAGAATAATTTTTTCTCCTCTTCTTTTTCATCCTTCCGCAGATTGTCGTAAATTTGATAAACAATATTTCGAATTACTTCTCTTAAATCGTTAAAAAGAGTAATTTTGAAAATATTTTTCGTGTACGCACTTAGGCACAAGGAGCTGTTATACTCCACATAGTAACGATCCAGGTATCGCAAAAATTTATTCATCCAGTTTGTGTAAAATGAATATTTAAACCAGGCGTCTATCAAAATTTTCGTCTTCATTAATTCCTCTTTGTTTCTTAACAGCGGTTTGATTTTTTCTACAGCGTACACGGATAAGCTTTCTCCATATTTTCTATACACCTCTTTGGAATAACAAAATGGGTTCTTTCGTGCACACATATTGTATACAACTGTGTACAACCTTGTGTACTCCGTGGCACTGAATAGATGCTTGTTATGTTCTATGTTTTCATTTTCTAGATAATTTTCTATCTTCTCTATCGCCTCTTCCTTGATTATTTTCCACCCGCTCTCAAAGTTCACATTTGCGATGTCCATTTTGGCTAGTTCGTTTTATCCCCATTCGGCCCCACTTGGGCACGTACGTCTAGCCGTGTGTCCGTCTTCTGTAAAAGATGTTATCTCAAGTTACCCACAAAGGAGGCCACCTCGCACATGTGTGTAATGTGTGTACTGCGCAGGCCTGTACAAGCACGCGCGCATACATATGTTGTTCTTCACCTGCACAATGCCTTCGGCTTCACTAGGCGGAAAGGCACAACGGGGGGCAGCGGTCATGTTCGCGTGCATTACAAATCGCCACGCAGTTCAGCAAAATGCTGCGATGCCGAGAAAGGCTACGGAATGATTTATGTACGCTGGTGTGTATGCCGTGAGGGGACCAGCAGAGCGGCAGAGTGGCAAAGTGGCCAGCGATGGTTGGAATTAATTTTATTTTTTTAATGTCCGTAAAAACTTTTAAACGATAAGAAGGCAGTATGAGCGGTATGCACGCATGGTATCCATACATGCACGCACGCACATTCCCTTCCCTTTCTCCAGGCTCTTCAAAAACGCACACGCATTTGCTGCAAAGCAGTCACCACAACAAAAAGGAAAAATAACTTCAGCTGATGAGGGGAAAAAAAAAAATTGTTCCCTTTTAAAGAAAAATATAGCGAGATGAATAATAGCAAAATTTAGCCACGCTTCATAATGGGAATACTCGTAAACATTTGCACAAAAATAAACACACATCTTTTTCGCAGCGTGCCAAAATCATAATTAATTTTGTTGAACAGACATTTGAGGAATGGAGACAGACCATTGGAAGGAGTAAATCGAAAGGGGGGGACTCCTTTTTTCTTACAATGAAAAGTGTTCCGTTTTGGCCGTTCCTCTCTTTGTTAATTTTTTCTTTTTTTTTCTCTTTTGCGATTTCCTCCCAATGCGCATAAAAAAGTATACAAAAAGGCAAAAATACAACTTGGAAGTAGAGGTGAACGTGAGCGCGATGATTCTCCCCTTGGTGATAATGTTATACTTCTGTACCTATGCAGTTTCGTTGAGGGAATAGCCCTACTCACGCATATACACACCGTTGTTCGTGAACAAAAAAAAAAAGGTCATTCACTTGCTTTTGTTTATCCGGTTGTCTGCTCGGCCGTCTGCATAGTCGCTTTCAGAAAAAGGAAGCGAGTTGGCCATTCTGCGATTTTTCCCTATCTCTGTAGATTCGCATAAGGTGAAAAAGAGGGGCATGCTCGTTACCTTTACAAAAAAATATTGTGCCGCTTAAAGAGCGCCATTTAAAGTGCGTCATTTTACCTTTGTACAGGTACACATTTATTGCAAACCCAAATGAAGAACTCGTTCGTCCCTTCAAATGATACAATTTCTGCACTTAACAGATAAAGGGAAAATATTCACCCAAAGAGCCATTCGAAAACGTTTCATTTTTCCATAAGATCAGACGGAGTAAAAACGTTCCAGAACCTTTCACATTGGTGCGAGTATGTTCTAAATTGAAAAAATATTGCATAAAAAAATTTTGTGCAGTTCCTTCATATGCCTACAAAACGTTTCTGCCACTCGCGCAGTTGTGGTGAATCCTATAAAGGGGCAACCCAGTTGCAGCGAGTTTGAATCATTTGTCTTCCTCTTTCTGCTTGCATATTCACATGGATATTTATGAAATATTTCGCTCAATTATTTTATTTTATTTTTTTTTTCTTCACTTTCATGCATCCAGTTAACATCACATTTTTGAGTTAAAAAATATTTCGTGTTATAAAACGCATGTTTGGTGTCATTTCCTGTCTGGAAAACTTTTTTTGTTCGCTTAGTTGGCGCCAATTTTTTTTTCTTTCTTTTTTTTCTACTTATATCGTAATGTTATTTTAATGTATACACAAATGTTTCTTTTAATTTAACTGCCTAAGTGATCGCGTTATTGTTTCACTCGACGGGCATTCGTTCACCTGCTCATGCATTTGCCTCTTTGCACATATGAACAGAAAAGGACCATACGAAAAATCAAACATTCGTTTTAGCTAACAGCTTATCTGACGCCACCTTGCATTCTCGGACGTGACTCAAATTGTTGGATTTATCGCCTCCTTCACAAATGGAAAAAATGATGGCGAAAAAATTGCAAAAAAATGTTCTACAAAAATGAAAAATGCGCCAAATCGTTGGGGGATTCTTCAAAATAGGTACGGACACGCATCCTAGGCAATTGCAAATATGCCAATTTTAATATGCACATATGTATGACTATCTGTGCAAATTTATGCGCAGTCCTCGCGGGGGTGGAAAACACCCTACTGAAAGTTTAATTCTTCTTTGATGGGATATTTCCTCCCCTTTTTCATACCGCAAAAACAGCACTGTTGATAAATACAAACGAACATGCGTATGTATATATATATATGTGTGTGTATGATTTTACTTTTTTCTCCTTGGCATGGGCAGATAACCACCGCTGACAGCAAAAATGTATATGCGCAAGCACACGCACGCAGTTGCGCAAAGACGGCGTAGACAGATAGAAGGACCAACTTCGCACTTCGGCAACTGTCGGCATCACTTTTGTTTGTTTTATTTCCCCAAATAGATCACAGACAAATTGTGTGACTCCGCCTGACCCTGTTTACACCCCTCCAGACAGAACAAAAAAAAAAAATGTCAGACATGTCAACTTGCCCACTTAACGACTTCTTCGACATTGATGAAGAAAACAACTTGGATGAATTAAAAAGGGAAGATACAGAAATATACCAGGGATCGTTTTTATGGTACATCTATAACCAATTTGCATTTTGTTGCACGAATTTTTTCGACAAGCTGGAAAAAAAAAATAAAAGAAACAACATTACATTAAAGAAAACCTTCTTGGAGGACTATGATAAGAACAAAAAGGATGTTAGCCAATTCCAAGTCTTTGATAAAATCCTCAAAAAAAGTGCAGAATTAGCTAAGGAGATGCCATTGGATTCGAGATATTTTAACCCTCACGTGAGTACACTACCGAGTGGTGAAGAAAAACAAAAAAATTGCAACTTCATTACCTGGCGATGTAGAGATACAGAATTGTTCCGCCTGTTGGGGGAAAAACAAAATCCATACGCCCACATCCCCGCAGAGCAAGAACGGAAAAAAAAAACGCGTTCTCGTATCCCCTTGGCGATTTTGCAAAGTGTGCATTTTGCATTTTTGTCACAGCCTTGAGATTTATCACCACAATTTACTTTTTTTCCATGCCCCCTTCCATAGGCGGACTGGTGCGAATGTGCCCATGAAGTAGACATTGAACTGACGAGCGAAGAAGTCGAGTTCTGCATTTTTAACTTCTTTCTAAAAATGTACAGATCGGAATCAAGAGACAAGGATTTACTTCTATCCATCATATTGGAATGTTTGTACAGAAGGAAAAATTTCAAAAAGGAGTTTTACTCTCAAAAAGAAAAATTGAAATTTTTAAAAGAAATAAAAAGTATAGAAATAAGTAGCTTCAAGGAGTCGTTAAATGAATTGATTAACACAATTGAAAACACCAACTTTGTTCAAATTAATACAGAGCAAGTGAAGAATGATAAGTTTCATTTCAAATTATACGTTACCATTCAAATTAAGTACACTTATGGCGTTTATATTTTTAATTGCGATGAGGTTTACGACATCGTTGTTATTGATTGTAATACATTAAATAATAACATTCCAAAAATGATGAGCTTTTGCTCCTTGAGAAAATTTATATCCTTCCTGAACAGTGTTTATTCCATTAATTTTACTGATGAGAATGTGCACTATTCATTTCCAATCGTCGTGTACGAGTCCAAGGAGTGCTACGCATTGTCGCATATTCACCTCCCCCTAAAAGAGACGGTGTTCAATAACAGAAGAGAGGGCAAATTCCAGGAAAGGGACATTTTGAATGACCAAGGGGGGGACGAAGAGGAACAGGACGAGGAACAAAGCGAAGGGGAGTCGCATGACGTTGCAAGATAGAGGAAGGAGAACCAGTATGACATTGTGACATATGGGAGTACACGAAAATTCGCATAATTGCGATCCTAAACGTCGGGGAAGATAGGAAAAAATGGAGACCGCTCCTTAAGAGACGTTGCTATATACATATAAGTCATTATGTATGTGTCGCTCCACGCACATGTCCTTAGAAGAACCAATTCAACCAAAGGTGCGTTCATTTAAAGCCGTTTCCAGGCCATGCTCTAAGTGTTTGTTTAAATGGAATGGGCACAAATTCAGCGACATGCTCAAAATGAAAATGTGCAATTTGTGCTTGCCTGCAGAAAAAATGGAGCGATACACCCACATACATATATGCTCCGTGTGAGGATGATTTTCAACAATGTGTTATATGCAGAAGGGGTCATCTTTACGTTGAGATGTGCAAGCACATACAGATCGCGAGTCTGCTCTGGAAAGCTTCATACCAGTGCTAGGCCCCCACAGGAGGGGGAACCACGAAAAGGCATATATGCAAGTAAAGCTTAAAGAGGACGTAGGGGCAAACTATATGAAAGCTGCTAGTCTACTCATTTGGTACACGCATTATGACATGTATAGATTAGGAGGTTGCAATTCAAAAAGGGGATACGCTTTGGGGGAATTATTTTGCCTTTTCGTTCACTGCAAGGATATTAGCCTCAGACGGATGTATCCTTTCGAGCACATCCAGGACTGTCTTGGTTTCTAACACGTCGTGAACTCTGATAAGGTCCACCTTTTTGTAGAAGCTGTACGAAGCAATGGCTAGTCCGCCTAGGAGAAAGGGAAACAAGGGGGAATGTTTAAATGTGGGGCATCATACGTGACTTAGAGTTGATAAAATGATTAACAAATGGTACAGCACATATAAGGGCCACTCAAATACACGTTTTGCCAAATCACGGAGCCGACGAATTCTTACCGGAAATAATTTTATGGTATAAAAGCTGATCCTTATCCTGACGCATGTGACTCATTTTAAACCTCCACAGTTGTGACGCGTCACCATTGGTCAGTTTGGAATCCCCGTTAGTCAGTTCGAAGCCCCCATTGATCGCGCCACCTTTCCCCATGCAGTGGGCAATAAATCGCTTCCTCGAGTAGCCAAGAAACAGCGGATACTCATCATAAACGTGAATATGCTGCAACAGCTTAATGGATTGGTCGTGTTTTTTTGCAAACCCTAGGCCAACATCAAAGAGAACTCGGTAACGTGGTATCCCATTGAGAACGAGAAAATTTAATCGGTCTTCTAAATACTTTTTAATGTCATTTATAAGATCATTGTAATTTGTTAACTTATCCATGGTGTGTGGATTCCCCCTCTTGTGCATTAAAACGACCGTATAGAATTTATTTTTCCTTTTTAATAATTTTATAATATCTGGGTTGTGTGTACACCCACTGATATCGTTTAGGATGTCTACCAAATCGTGTTCCACGCATTCTTTGAACAAATCATAATTGACAGTGTCGATACTGATGATCGGTTTTGCGTCCCTCAGTTGTTGTAGGATCCCCTCTGCGTCACGTTGGGCGTCTTTCTTGGCATCGTCCATTGTAGCGCATCCTGCCTCACCACCGGAAACCTCGCGCTCAAGCGTATGCCATTTCTCCTTAAACAGCTTCAAAACGGGAATGACCAAATCCCGTTCAGTAACATTTGGATTGGGGACCACATAAGGCGCGGATGATTCCCCCCCGATGTCAATCACGCTCGCCCCATCATTTGTCATTTCGAACATCCTCTCCACAGCTTTCACAGGATCGACAAACAAACCACCATCAGAAAAGGAATCATAGTTAACATTCAAGATGCCCACTATATGAGTTCTTTCTTTTAAATAGGACACTTTATCTTTCAATACGTATATTCTCTTATTATTCTTCCTGATATGCATGTGATACTTCTCTTCAAATTTGTCAACATAGTTTTTATAAGTTGAGCCAATGGCTTCCTCAAACGTGCAGTGCTTATACTCAGGAATCATATCATTTAAGCAGAGGAGAATACTATACCTATATTTTGTGTACACATGAGGGATACATAAGAATCGAATTTTGTCGCCCAGATTTTGGATAATTTCGAGATGGTTCTGATCACTAGTTTGATTTATGTGAATATGTTTCGTGATGATTTTATATATGTCTTCTTTTTTTAAACTTATACTTTTCTCAAAAATAGTGTAGTTGTTAAAAAATAAAATGTCTATGTCTATTATGCGATTTTCGAATATTTCTCCCTGACCCTTTTTGCTTTCCCTTCTTTTCATGATTTGTTCTATGTACTTTAAAATTACGAGCATGGTGAGGGGGTCTTCAACAAAGGTCCGAACTACAACTGTTAAGTTAAAAAAATAACTCGTGTAATATTTATCTTTATACTGTTCTAAGTTTTTCTTCATTATTTCGTCATTCTGTTTGATTATTTTTCTTGTCTCATTTTCGTAATCCTCCACACTGACTTCCTTGATAATGCTTTCATTTATTTTTTCATTTTTTAAAAACACTTCCAGTTCTTTGCACTCATAAATTAAATCTTCACTTTCTTCATATCTGGACTTTTCCACAGTCTGAATCAAATCCTTTATCCAAGAAATTTCACTTGGGGGGTGCCCCTCCGTCACCTTTCCAATTTTGTTTACTTCATCCAGGACGATGTATTCCGGGACAGTTTCGTAAATGTACGAACTGTTGATAATTTTGCCTAACATGTTTCAAGAAAAAGGCGAGCAGACAAATGTCCTTCATGTTCTCTTAAGCGACGGAACATCTAGCGTGGCGGTATTTGGATGTGTCTCTATGTGTGTGTTTATTATTGTGGGAAAGTATCTCCTCCCTTCCATGTACATATGCTGGTAGGAAAAAAGGCTCCAGGGGGTGCTCTCACCCTGCCGAAATATTTCCCCTTCCAAAGAGGAAGATAAATTTCTCCTAAACTATCCCCTCCCTTCGCCCTTACCAAGGTACTTCTCCGTCAGATATAGCGCCGTTTCTAAAATCGCTACACAATTTTTTTTGTCATTAGTTCCTAAGTTTAAAACGGCTATATTCGTTGGGGTAGTACTCCCGGTGTTTGAGTCCTTCATGGCGGTCCTCGGTTGTTACTGCTGTTGTTCTGTTTATTTGTGTTCTTCTTTTGCTACGCGTTCTTTTTTTTTCCTATATATATCCTATTTAGAGATTATTTATACCGACCCAATTTTTTCCCTATTTATGCCCTATTAATAAGCTTGCTTTTTTTACGGCGAGCTCCCCGTGTTGTGTAATTCGTGGACTCCCTCCTCTTAGGTTTAGAACACAGTATTGAGGCTTTTCGTGAATCGTTTCAATATGTACCCTAGTGTGAACCTATTTGTGGAAGAAGTGGATTAAAACATGAGGCGTTGCTGCATGTTTTTTCATGGTTACTGGCGCATCAACATTTGTTTGAGAATTCTACCCCTTAAATTTAAAGTGAATTTATTTTTAGTGCCGAAATGTAGAGGGTGCGCTGCAAAGGGGGGGACGCTAAGTGCGGGGTGCAAAGTGCGCAGCGCCAACTGCGGGGGATGTCAAGGGGTCAAGAATCGCCGATTTAGCTGACTTGTTCGGGGTCAGTTTCTGTTTTCCTCTTGTAGATATTATCCACACTTTTTTTTCAGTTAATCCAGTAAAAAAAAAAAAACAAAAATTGCGAATGCTTTTACGCGGGAACAAAATCTGTTATATGCATGTAGAGATACAGGAGCAAGTGCGGACCCACAATTGTTTTTAATCGAAAGGGCGATGTAAAGCAGGGAGAAAGCAGTTCCGCAAGAGGCAGCGTCGATTCGGCAAGGCAATGACAAAGGGGTCCTTGGATGTGCTTCCGCCATCTTTCCCGAGTTGTTGCTTCTTTCGATTTTTGCTCCTTTTCCCCCTTGAAGGAAAATGGATTATAACATAATTTATGAGTGGTACAGAACCTTAAGTTGCCTCAAGACAATAAGAAAAATCAACAGCTTTGTGAGGCATAAGTAAAGGGAAAAAGGGACGCTCCAAATGGACGCGCACAGATTGCATATGCCTGCCATGTGTTTAGCCCCCACCTGTGGGGCACTTGAAAAAAAATGCCACGCATTCCCAAGACAGTAATTGCCTTGATGAATACATTTCTACCCTTTCAGCAAAGAAAAGGCAAGTGTCGAAGAGCTAAAAATAATCAATGAAAATAAGTACGTTTCCCACTCCATCGCCATTCTAACGGCAATAGGTTAGGTCCACAGAAGAGTGCAGAGACCTCTTTCACGTTTAATCGACGTGTAACATTAATGCACGTTTACGAATCATCGGGGGAAATGACCCCCTCGTGCACATACACATGTGCATCTGTGTATCTTATATTTTTTCGAAGGCATTCTGACAACCTTCCGGAAGTTAAGGCGCCTGAAGTCTTTCATGTTCAGGTTACTGCGACACTGGTGTATACATATATATATATATATATGGAAAGTGATAAGAATACTCTCAC
Source organism: Plasmodium inui San Antonio 1 (assembly GCF_000524495.1). Classification (NCBI taxonomy): domain Eukaryota; phylum Apicomplexa; class Aconoidasida; order Haemosporida; family Plasmodiidae; genus Plasmodium; species Plasmodium inui. The sequence continues at coordinate 966,307 of NW_008481836.1, forward strand.
ATTTTTACTTAATTTTTTTTTTTCACCGTTTAGACCCTTTTTGCCTGACCTCTTTGGACTAACAAGTAATCAAAAATACTCAGCTGGATGAACGTTCCAAGTTTATTTCGTTTTCTCTCCTTCTTCTCACACGTTCCTGTCTCTGCACATGTAGAACTTGAGCGAACTCCTCATCTTTTTATCTCCCTGCTTAGCCTCCTGCTCCTTCCTGTACCTGCACGCCTTGTACCTAAGCCGAAACACCATTAGCAAACTGATTCAGCTGAATTTGAAGGAGAACGCCAATGAAGGCATAGGCACCTACGTCGGCGAGATGTACGCACATGGAAAGGGGAAAAAAGAAAAGGAAAAGAAGAATATGCCAACTGTTCCTTCCTCACATATAATTTTCCAATTCGTGCACATGTATTGGTGTTCATTTTCCGTCTCTTTGACCATCCCTTATTTGCCCTTCTGCTCCTGCCCACAGGTACAAAAAAGACGAACCGAAAGACTACCTAAATTTGGTGAAAAAGGCGTTGTAGCGTTACGACCCATGGTACAGAATCCCCCCTCTCCAAGGTGATATGACGGGCTCGTCTTCTTCCACCAAGACTGCAACGTAGGCGCACGCTACTCAGAGTATTCTCCCTTTACTCAGTGTTCCATTTGAATTTCCACAATTTTGTAAAAAATAAAAGCGCGATGGAAAATTCCATTCTGCTTCTTTCTGATAAGCGGGATCCCTGTTGCGCCACGATAGGGTATCTGTCTATGTGATATATATGGTGGGCTGAAAATGGAATAACCCTCCATAAGAAATGCGAAACAACCCACAGCGAAACAAAGCAGACCCAAGTCGAAACGCGCGGTGGGCAAATGGAAAGACTTCCATCCCACGAGCGGCTACCTTTGAAGTGTAAAAATTGAACCTTCTGGGCTGTAAGTTTTTGGGAATTTAAAAAATGTGTATATATACAGGTAAGTTATAAATGCATCCATTTAATATATAGATATATAT
>NW_008481836.1:967435-971607 GCF_000524495.1 Plasmodium inui San Antonio 1
ATTTACATTTAATTTTATACATATACATATGGATACACATATATAGAGATAAGCAACTATACACATATATATATACATATACAGATAAATTGTAAAAAAAGTAAAAATTGTAATAACATATGCTTTGGATACACACATGTAAAAAAAAAAAAAGGAAACACTACGCTATCTATATTGTAGGTTGGAATATGGTAAAATATCTTATCCTATTCTAAAACATCGTAAATATAGTATGATAAAACATCGTATAGTATTGTGGATGTCATATGATACAGTATAATATGCCGCATAATACGACGCACAGTACGGCTCGCAATACGGCATAGCGTGGCATAATAGGATGAAGCAGGGTGTCATAATAAAACACGGTGCGCATAATAAAATAAGGAGTACTAATAAAATAGGAATTTACTATTTGAGTACAAATGGCTTCTGAGAAGAAATATTATTAAATTGGGGTATTCAACTTTATAATAATCCTTTCTAGTATTAAACGCAGGTCAATTAAGACACACCTACACAGAGGCATATGCAGATGTACACGCACATGCGACGCATACGTGTATGCCCAACCTTGGCAACATGACTCATAATATTCTCATAAAAAAAAATACCGAAAATAAAAAAATATGACTTTTGAGCAAGTTCATGAATAATTGGTGTCTCCACGTGGGGGTAAAAACTTAGTTACAGTTGCAGTTACAGTTGCAGTTACTGTTACACAAAACATGGATGTCGAGGCGTCGGTATTTGGGCCGTGATGTCTGGCGAGAAGTAAGGGTCTGTCCACTTGAGTTCTGACGTCTACTGCTCAGAAAGGTCTATTATTTTGTTTCTTCTTTTTTTATTCCCTTAAAAAAGGGGCATCGTGCTTCATAATCCGCAGTGTTGCACTAGGACTTGTGCATTTTTCCGCGCGCAAGGGCGTCCGTAAAGGTAGAAGCGGCTTGAAGCGGCCTAAAGCGGCTACTGACGGATCTGCGCAGCTCAACGGTTTCATGCCGACTGCGCAGGTTGCAAAAAAAAAAAGCTCTGAAAAACGAAGTGCCCTCAAAGGTTCAAAAAGTGTGCGCTCAGTAAGGGATGTTTGTTTCTCCCTTTAACGTCGTTCCATAGAATCTGTCCCTTACACCCTGCGCTATTATCTACCATAGGTCCTGCTCCCCTTCGTAGCCTTACCAGCCATCTACATTCTCGTCGGCGCCTTGAAAATTTGACCTTTGGAACCTCTGGTCGTCAAACTTCTTATGCCCGTAGTTGTTATTAAACTTGCCGTTACTGTTGCTGTTGAATGGGTTCATTCCTCCGGAGTTGTTTCCGTAGGGGCTTCCTCCACCATTGTTGTTATAGCCGCTGTTTCCATACATGTTACTGTTGTTATTAAAGGGGGTGCTGGAGAATCCGCCGTTGTTCCCCATGCCATGTTGACTGTTGTTATTGTATGGGTTGTTGTTACTAAATGGGGAATGCTGGTTGTACGAGTTATTGTTAAAGGGGTTGTTGCCGCTTCCAATGTGGTTATTGTTCATACCGCTATTACTGTGGCTAAATCCGAAGTTACTATTGTTGTTATACCTGGAGTAGTTGCCCTTACGTCCTTTGCTCGACTTATTGAATCCGAAACTCCGATTCGACTTCGCACTTGCTGTGTACCTCATGACCAAATTTAGAAACCAGCGTGGTATGGCCTGGTTACATTCTTCCAACGTTGCTAACAAATCTTTAAATATGTTCCTGTTGTCATCATTGACAAAGGATGTAGCAATTCCAATATTTCCGGCTCTACCTGTTCTACCTATTCTATGAATATAATCGTCTATATTGCTGGGTAAGTCAAAATTAATGACATGTTTAATGTTCGATATATCCAGACCTCTAGCCGCTACATCTGTTGCTACTAACATATTTTTGATTCCCCTTTTGAATAATTTTAAAGCTCTCTCTCTTTCGTCTTGGCTCTTGTCACCATGTATACATACGGCATTTAACTTTTGGTTGCTAAGAAATCGTTCAATAATGTCGGCCTTTCTCTTCGTTTCCACAAAAATGATGGTTAACCCGTTGTTATTTTCTGATAACAATTTTAGGAGGTAGTTACATTTGTTTTCTTCCTCTATGTATATCAAATTTTGCTTGATATATTCATTTGTACTTCCAACTTTTCCGACTAATAAAAAGGTATAATTGAATAAATACTCTTTGGCTAGCACTTGTATTTCTTTCCTAAACGTGGCACTAAACATGATGGTTTGTCTTTTGACTATATCGTTGGTGTATCGTTTGTATTCCATTTTGTTTGGATTCATACGTGAGTCGTTATCATTTCCTGGCATGTCATAATCATACATTATGCTTCTTATCTGTGGAGAAAATCCCATGTCTAGCATTCTATCTGCTTCATCTAGAACTAAGAAGGACGTGAGGAAGAGTCTAATTTTTCCCTTCTCTAAAATGTCGTTTAATCTTCCTGGAGTTGCAACAATTATATCTGCCCCTTTGTCCAAGTTCGAGAGCTGCATTTTGATATTGCTACCTCCGTACAAAACCACTGGCTTAATTCCCGTTTCGAAGCAAAATTTTTTGGAGTCATAAAAAATTTGCACTGCTAACTCTCTCGTGGGCGCCAGAATTAAACATATTGGCAAACAAACTCTGTTATAATAATAGCTGGAACTTTTTTGATTTTCCTCATAGAAAGTATGTTTGGGTGGATCATTTAATAACATATGATTAATGATGGGTAAAAGATATCCTGCCGTTTTTCCACTACCTGTCTGGGCAACCCCGATTAGGTCATTTTTGTTCATAATGATACTTAAACTGTATTTCTGTATCGGGGTTGTTTTGTCGTAATTTACTCTCTTAATGTTGGATAACAATATTTCATGCAAATTTAATCCTACATCATCGAAATTATCTATTGGAATGATATTGTCGCTATTGAATCCTTTGATTTCCACTGGGATGCTATCGTACAGTTCGAAATTGACCCCCTTTTCACTCTTCACATTGGAATATATTTCTTCTTCCTTTTCTGGGTAATATCTCCTACTATCTCTATTCGCCCATGCGGTTTTGGGGATGTTATAATTCCTTCCGAATGCTGGATTTCCTCCTCCACCTGATCCCCTGTTATAATTCATTTTTCCAAAGTTGCTCCTGTTTGTGTTTGGCTGATTTCTAAGCATGGGTGGCTTATATCTTGGCTTCTCAGAATTGTAACTATTGTTATTGTTACCGTTATTGTTACCGTTACTATTACCGTTATTGTTGCCGTTGTTGTCGTTACTTGGGTCGTTCGCGCTGTTCGTTCGTACATTGCTAGAGATCATTCCGTTTTCGACTTTACTTTTATTCATGTTACCTCGATCCATGAAATTTCCGCCGCCTCCTCCACCTCCTTTCTTATGCTGCTGATGTGCAGACATCGCGGCGGGATTCTTCTCATTACTTGGATTTTCATGATGGTTGTTATTCCCGAATTTTTTTTTATAACTTTCTTGGTTTCCTCCCCCGACATTGTTGCTGCTGCTATTGTTGTTGTTACCATTTTCTGAGTAGTTGACATATCCTGCTCCGGTAATGCCATTTTCTGGACTCCTCACAGCACAGTCTCCCATCATGTAGCCATCGCTGTTCGCATTGCCTTCGTAAAAATTCCTGTTTCCAGAGTTTCCATTTCCACCAGCGGTCATGACGTTGTTGCTTACTTCCCTTTTGTTTCTCATTTGGTTAAACATGTGTGCATTTGGATTTTCCTCCACCTGCATGTTGTTCCCCTGGCTGTTGTATGATGGAGATTCGTTCATGTTAGACATGTAGTTGTTTCTCACATACGTACTTCTGTCGTCATCGCCTTCGCGTAAACCCGAAGCGTTCATGTTATTGTTACCGTAGTTCATAGTTGCAGTTTTGGCGTTGTGACTGTGTCGTGCGTTCAATGCCCCCGTTAATATGTTTTTTTTTTTTTTTCTTTTTCACTTGTTTCTTTTTTTATTTTTTTCTTCTCCTTCTTCTTGCTACGTTTTCTTTCTTCCTTCCTCCTCTTAGCTTTTCCAATCTTTCTCCCTGTGGGGACCTTCTTTTCGATATGCTATTTCACCTGGAACGTTTTCTATATATATCATAAATTTCTCAGATTGTGCGATGTGATACTTGGGGGGGGGCGGCTA
>NW_008481836.1:971682-1026201 GCF_000524495.1 Plasmodium inui San Antonio 1
TTTAAGTAAACGGAAAAGGGTTGGTTCACATGTTTTTTTTTTTTTACATTTATTGAAGAGATGTATATGCCTTTAGGGCTCTCCTCTTTACTGCTATTTGGGAGTTTTTCCCCAATTTTTTGCTTATTTCCACTTTTTTTTTCCCCCCTACTTTTTTAATTTCGTTTTTTTTTGAAAAAAACTGTACTTTCCTTGTCAGCTGTACTTGGCTGTTCACAAATGTTGTTTTTTTTGAGAAAAGGAACATTTCCTTCTTTTTATTTTAGCATATAACAATTAAATTTTCTTTTCTTACTACTTGTGATTTCTGTTTTCTACCAGTGGTACAAGAATATTCGCTTCTCTTTTTTTGGGGTTTTTTTTTTCGATTTTTTTCGATATTTTTCGATTTTTTTGTTTCTTTTCGGTTTTATTTGGTGTTGGAAATATTTTGTATTCTTTTTTTTGTTTTTCTTTTTCTTTTGTATGCTATTTTTAATCTTTTAATATGTTTCTACTTATCTTTTTTTTTATTTAATTGTTATATCGAAAATTCCCTTTTGCTGCAGTTTTATTGCTATCGAACGAAATTATATATATGCGATTTGAAGGTAGCATTCAGTGCAGGCGCGCCTACGTTTTTATTTTATTGTGCTTTAACTGCGTACGTTCGAGTATAATATATATGTATGCAATTCAACGTACATAAAATGGGAGTACAAAGCGTAAACAAAAATAAAAGCGCAGCTTCTACTTCGTGGCATATAAGCATAAATTGTTGCTACAAATGGGGAAAAAAGAGTATAAACTATATAAATCCGGCGTAATGTTTGTGGTGCTACTCACCGAGATCATATATATATCACATGTATTATTACATTATATTTTTATATAATTTTACATGTGGGAAGTAAAAAAACCGACGTTTCAATTTGTGAAAAATGAATGCAGTAAAAGGAGGTATGTTAACCGGCATATATAAATATATCTTTTTGGCATATATATGAACATGTATATATTATATATATATTTTTTTTTTTTGGAATGACGTGATCAAACGAAAAGTTTAATAAAAATAAAATTTATTTTACTCCTATAAAAATGGTGCTACGCTTTATAACTCACCCTCGGCAGGGGTTGTTTCGTGAAGTTGCATGAAGAAGAGCCTATGTGGAATTTTATAGATACGTGAACAATATGCTTAAACGTAGGCATTTCGTATTGGTACGCACAAAAAGGGTGCGCACATGGCTGATATATATAATTATGTGAACATACAGATATTCACTTTTTTTTCATGTACATGCGTAGAAGGTACATCACGATATGTAGGAATTATATACGTACGCGGAAGTGCGTACAAGCGCTATGACATACGTACATATAATAAGCATATATAAAAAGCTAACCCATATATGCATAAACATATATATATCCATGCGCTTATGTACAAGTATACAGAGCTTGCGTACTTGTAGGCTACACGTACACCACAATAAAATTGCGTACACTTTTTAAGTAAAACTGATTAAACGCGCCAAGCGTGAGGAGGGGGCTCATACCCATGTAAAAAAAAAGGAGGTGAAAGAGGCTCCAAACACGAAAAACAAGTGGAAATACGTAAAAGGTTCATATAGTAAAGAATTTACAACCAATTGGTAATTTTATTTTTTTTTCAATACATATGAAGGGTACACCACAGGTATAAAAAAATATTGTATAAACAGACGTTATCATATGCTGGTGTAAGTCAAACTGTATGCTGCATGGTAAGAAATAATAAATAAAAGAACATGTGCGCGCTTAACGATTAAGCAGTTTTGGAGTGTGTAGGTATAAGTTTGCGCAAAGTAATCGTGAAGTGGGGCATGAGGTATATACATCGCGAATAAAATAAATGTATCTTTTGGCTGGGTAAATTATTTAAGCAGCACGCACGAGTTTTTGTAAATCTGCGTACGCACGTGATTGTGCATATATAAACGTACACATATTATATATACATACATAACACAAACGCATGTATATCTTGTGCCAACGGGTGAAAGATCTCGATTTTTTATTGCTGATTCTTCGCGAAATAAAAGTACGCATAAAAATTTTTCCCCTTTTAAGAGCAAATGGAAAGTACTGTGTGCATGTTCTATGAATTGTAGAAAAAACGCAATCAATGAAGGAGTGAATGAGTGAACACGTGTAAGCTTAAAGATAGTCCAAAAAAAAAAAAAAAAATTAAACCATTAGTGGTGGCTTAAAAAGGTTGCACTGTGCTGCTAAATGAGCTTCGTATAAGTCGCTAAGCACAACGTACCATCATATACGTATGCTTATACCAATGCATGTTATGCGTACGTTACACGTACGTACATCCGTTGGCATCCCTGTAGAACTGCGTCACCTCCCCAAGGCGTAATTCTTCAAGCAGTAAAAATGCGTAAAGTAAATAGCGTGGTTCCACACACCTTGCCTCTGTGCTCTGTGTTTGCTAAGAAACGAAAAAGCGTTAGTACACAAAATGGCACATTCCAGCACCCCCCATACGCATGACAAATATATACACGAATATAGTGCATATACAGTATATGCAACAGATGTAGCATATACACGATATACACCTATGCACGAGCAGCACGCATATGTGCTGATGTATACCACAGTGGTTCAATAAAAGCAGAATTTATTTTACCGCAACTGCGAGATTGACTAAGTTTGAGAAAAGAACAAAGTAAAATGAACAGAAGAGGGAAAGTATAACAGTTCACCCTATCTAAATAAAAAATTCCCATATTTTAACCATATAGTGTGACACACTGTACGTAATTGGTATTAACTTCCACGCCAATGGCATATAAAATATTTGTACGAAGTATACATTTCCTTAAAAGGTCCTGCTATTTTTTTTTTTTTTTTTTTTTTTTTTTTTTTTTTTGCAAGGGTTTAAAACACTGTATAGGTTTCCCAACGAATGGGCAATTTTTATTCTTATTTTTATTCTTATTTTTTTTTCACCATTTGTGAGGGTTATATACCAATCTTCACACATGTACGTGAAAAAAGAACAAAAGAATACTCCTTTGTAAATTTTCGGAAAGAAGAAACATGTATATACTCGAGCTGTTGTGAAATTTAGGTGCTTTCTGCTGAGGTGAAAACAAACTTTTGTGTAATACACACAGGTGAGGACGCATGCATGGGTATACGTATTTACATATTTATAAATTCACATGTGTATATATATTTTATCCGTATCTTCAAATTTAATTGTTTTCGTTGCCGCACCCCCGTTGCTTCCATTTAGAAAAAACAGGATGAGCCGAGAAAAACGGAAGCCGGGTTAAGGAAAGGAAAAATGGACCATCATGGGGACCTTAAGGAAATATCAATTTATTTTTAAAGAGCTTAATACTACCATAAATCTGTCCTACACCTTATACGAATTATATGCATAAGGTGAACAATGCATTTTTTTTTTTTTCATTTTGTTACAAGATTAATCTCATGTACGTTGATGTTAAGCTTAACGAACATTTGCGTGCACAATTCATTTGAAAGGGGAAACAACACGCACGGGGCAGGGCATGGCGTAGCAAACCACAACAAACATACACCTCTGCGAAAACGAAAAGCAGAATAGGATAGAATATGCTTTTAACGTTTCTTAGCTTTAATGTGAATAATTCCGGTATACTGCCAAATGAATTCTTCGCCACGCCGAATTTTGCAGGAGACGAAGGTTCCGGGCGCACTGCGTGCACGGGCGAGTATGTGCTCCAAAATGTACCAGCATGTGCGTACGTGTTAATTCTCTAGGGTTGCCTTTAGCTCAGCACATATGCCGAACCGAGTGTGCGGCAAAAAAGTTGAAAACAATTGAAAAATAACGCAAAAATGTAGAAAAATAAAACGAGAAAAAATGACGAGGCTGAGAACAAAAAAAAAAAAAAAATATGATGTACCTCTTCAACATTTGCAAACGTGAACAAGGTGCGATCCTGTTTTTCGTTTTTCCCCTCGCACAGAAAGTTGTCCCCGTGATGCATATCACCATGCTGCTTCGTTCGTCACAAATCATTATGTAACAAGAGTTGCCCTACCGGGTATTTTCGTCCGTTCATTTTTTTGCGAAGCACTTGGATCATTTTCGGAATTTATCAAAAGTATTCCCTAGTAGAAGTACTGTGCGCATAAATAATGCTGGGGGAACGCTTTTTTTTTTTGTTGCGCTGGGATATGTAGGACTAGTTCAAATTCAGTACATGTACTGTTTACACAACTATTTAAAGCGTATTTTATTTTTTTTTACGAAGGTTCGCATTTAAAGCCGCATTATACGCATGTATGTGCTGAGCGTGTTTGACGAACAATAAAAGGGAAAAGAGGACTGCCTCTTCCTCGTTATGATTCCCATGGTTCACACTGAAATGTTTTCCTATCCGTGTATGCACGTGTGTGCAAACATACTCATTTATATATACGTACATTTGAGTCAACGTATATGTTCACCCACAAGCGGCAACGATCTAGTGATGCCTTATGCTTTGCGCCTCAGTTTCTTTTTATAGAAGCGGGTGCAATTTGGAGTTTCATTTTGTGGGGAAAATTATCAATTAAGTTGTCACATCAGAGTAATAAAAAAAAAAGCCTTTGGTTCTTTACTTTTTTTACACTTTTCGACGAGAAACCCAAAATAATATTAAACTGCTTGATTCGTTTTCTTTTATTTCTTGAGAAACACAGGTGGTGATGCCAGGAAAAGGAAAAAAAAAAAGTTAAAAAATAATATAAGGAAACTGCACCTAGGATGCAGTTACTACATAACTGTGCATATTTAAAAGTACTTCCTTAAAATAAGGTAAATAAGTATCATGAGTATTTTTACTGTGCGAAATTTTTCTTGGTTGTAACGGGGAAGAGGAGCTCATACTAGTGCTGCTCTGTGCTGCACTCCACCCCGTCGGTTTTACGAATTTGCATCTGCATTTTCAGTTACAAAATTGATTCTCCTAATAGATACATTTTTTTTTTATTTTGTGCATTTTAGAACTCCTTTTAAAATACGTAAAAAAGGGGTCCCTTTCTTTTTTTTTTGTGATTTTGTTTTGTTTTTTTAATTTTGTTCCCTGAAAGATTGTATTTAGTGAAGAGGGGAAGGAGTTCCATCCATCGTGTTATGTCGCATTTCGCTGCGTGGTTTCAGATCTTGTCGCTCCGATTCCCGCCTTGTCGCACGGCATCTTCCCCCTTCACTTATCCCATTCAGAAAGATGCCAATAGTCGGAGGAACACACGTAATACCCATGAGTAATAAAAAAAAAAAAAAACGTTTATCATTTCTCACAACAAATAATGGGAAACCCATTAATTATTCAAGTTGTGCATGCATATAAAAACATACATACCTGCTTGTACTCTCTTTGGAGCAAACGCCACTTACCGCGACTACTTTGTGGATTTACACCCAAATGCAATTTTTATATAAATTAGAAAGTTTATCTTTTAGCGGCGTTTCTACACGGCGAAATTGTATGTATAACGCATGTTCCCCCTACTAGGTTGCACACGTTGCACATGTCTACCTCTTGCTCATTCTTTTTTTCGCCAGAGAATTACACAATAGTCAGTGATGGGTATGGTGAAAAAGGCGTAAAGAAGACCTATGAAGATGAGTTCTTCATCTGCGAAAATTTGAAGACCTTCAATAAGAGCTTGCACCCGAACTTCAATTTTTCGTAATAGAAATTTGCATGAAACCTTGAGTACACCTCCTTTTTCGGGGGTTCTATTTGTCTCATTCATAGTGATTGGCATAATTTTGTGTTCCTTTGACGTGGTTTTTGTTGCCCCCCTCACCCCCCTTCCCGATGTACCATTCTCTTGGGTAAGATTCCTCCACAGAATTCGCACCCCCTTTCCCGTTTCTCCTTTTTTGCAGCTGCTTCTGCCTGATCGATGGACATAACGGAAAAAACACGGCCAGTTTTTTGAAGAAAAATTTGGCACAGCAATTGTCGAACAGTTTTGCGTCCACTCAGGAGACCTACGATGAGACTCTTCCAATACCAGACCACTTCATAAGAATTGTAAGTTTTAAAATTAGCACATGTGATGCTGGTGATATGGGTAACAATTCCGCCTTGAAGGACGTTAAAAAAGGGGCAACTTTTGCTTTATGCCACTTGATATAAAGATATGATCGTTTGAGTGTGTACTGTTTTCTTTTTTAAATATGAGAGTGCCCTTCGCGTGATTCTTCTCCTCTCCATGTGTCCACGCCTACCTTGCTGTAAAATTTTTAGGGTGTAAATAATGCGTGCAAAAAAATCGAGGAAAAATTATCCGTGCAGTTTCCCGGGTGCAGAGGTAAAACGAAAAGTTTATTGAAAAGTAGAGTCCCCAAAAAAGAGGAAATGCAAAACTACCAGATCCTTTAGACAGCATATATTTGAACGTAAAAACAGATACCCTTAGCAGATTGCTAGTGTTAAGAATTTACTTGGTGATTCATCCGGAGGAGTCATTCCCTTCTGTATCATTTTTTCTTTTTTTCCAGACGGAGCTACATGTGTGATTATTTTAATTAAGGATGATTATGCGTATATAATAAATATAGGAGACTCATCGGCGTATTTGTGCAGATTCTTGAATAATGCCAACCAAGGTGAGTCCTAAAATTGGTTCCCTTAACTATGCAGAAGGGGAAATCCTTAAATTGGATTTTATCTTAGGGGAAACTTTCACCACTGTGTGGTTAGCCCCTCTCAACGTTCGCCTTTATATGTACGTATATATGCACACATATGTGGCCACATTCTTTTTTTTTAAATAACCGCGCAGCTATAGACCTAGTGGATATTCATAAGCCGTGGGTGCTGTCTGAAAAGGAGAGGATTATCAAACATGGCGGAAGGATTGAGAATGGCCGAGTGAATGACATTATCGATGTGACCAGGTCCTTTGGGGATCTTATGTACGTTGGAGAAAAGGAGCACCTCCCACCTGAACATAAAGAGCTTAAACACATGTGTTCATATATGTCTAGGTGCACACACTTGTATACCTTTTTCCCTTCTGCCCGTTTGCTTTCCCCCCCACTACAGGCTAAAGAAATACGGATTGCTCTGCACAGGGACATTCAAAAAATTTAAAGTAAGCTCCGACGACAATTTTATCATCATGGGCACCGATGGGTTCTTTAGCTTTGTGGATGTTAACCATATAACGAATGAGATAGTAGCTTTGTCCAGGAAGGTATAGCTCAAGTGAGAGAAGGAGAGACACTGCCCTAGTGCGCTCAATTGAAAAGGCCTGTGTGTATAAGGCGTTTTGCAAATGTTTGCTAATGCCCCTATCGGAATGTGCCTGCGTGAGTGTAACCCATCACTCCATCTTCGCAACGTTCTTTTAACACTTATTCACACCACACGGTGACGTTTTTATCTGACAGGAAGAAAGGATGGTAAATGTTGAAAAGAAGAAAACCGTGTTTGACGCCAAAAATGTGTGTAGAATTATGGTTGAGCATGCCATTGTGGATAAGAAGTCACAGGTATGTGGGGGACAGGGGGGCTGGACGGTTTGGCAGCTGTTTGTTAAGGAGGTTCTTTTTTCATTTTAGCGCATGTGTATATGTAAAAATGTGTATATGTGTATGTATATATGTATGTGTGCGCCCTTTCTTGCGACGTCGCACTTTGCACATTCAACGCCACGGGATAAGACTCGTTCAGAAGAAAATAGGCCAGCTGGAGCGAAGGGGCTCCGTTTCGCGTCGATTTATGCACGCCCGTTTGCCCCATTACTACCGCAATTTGGCTTCCTTCCTTCCCCTATTTTTAGGACAATGTCACCGTTATTTTGATAAAGTTCTTACACAAATAAGAAGGGTTAACTAGAAGGAATGACGAGAGGGGGGGTTTGATTAAGTTTGATTCACATGGTCAACAAATTTTAATTATTGCAACAAGGGAAAACAAAAAAATAAGATAAAAAAAGTGGTAAATAAGTGGGCTAAAAAGAGGAGTAAATAGGTGGGCTAAAAAAAGGGGTAAATAAGTGGGCTAAAAAAAGGGGTAAATAGATGAGCCAACAAAATGAGCTCGCAAAATGGGATAGCCGAATGAAGTATAAAAAAGAATTCAATACACATTTCCTTGCTGGCTTACGCGTGTATCCATGAAGTAGGACATCTGAACAGACGATAGCCGCTACAGACGGGGAGGAAACGGGCTCTGCTGGAGCAAACGACCTCGCAGCTTTGTCGCGCCCCTACGAAAAAAGGCGCTTCCATAAAACATCATTAAAAGACACTGGGAATTAAGTAGTTTCTCGAATTATGGTAAATATTATCGTCATATTCCACCAGGTAGGCATTTCTCTTGACGTTATGTTTCCCTATCAGCGGCATCCTCTCATTCCTTTTGTTACTGCTGTAGACATTGGTGTCAATGATATTAACAATTTCTTCTTCTCCTTCTTTGAACAATTTCATAAATGCTGTCGCAAAGGCTGACCCGACATAGGGCCCTATCCACAGGGGTAAGGACGTAATGTACAATTTCAGCAACTGCAATATTTTGGAAACACTTAAAAAAGACAACACTACTGAAAAGATGTTAAAGCAGCCATTCGCTTGAAAAAATTTAAAGTATAAGTAAGTGTACAGAGTGCACGTGGAGAACATTGGATTTAACGTTGTGTTCGTTACAAAAACAAAAAATAATAAAGAGAAAAAAATGAATAGTAAATAAAATATGTGATTCATTATATATTTTATATATTTATTGTCAACATGAAATGAGAAGTTCTCATTTCTGGCTCCCCAGTTATATGAATTAAAAGCATCACTTCCGTATATATCTTCATAACTGCTAAAGGTGTACAGTGACGTCATATTTTTTCCTTTCGCCGTGTTAAAAATGATTGAATTTTCATTTTTATTTTCTTCCATAAACTTTTTTTTGTAATTATACAAACTTAACAACAGTAGGGTTAGCAAGAAGGTGGAAATAAATTCACAAAAGAAAGTTTTCATAATTTCCTTCTTTGGTAACAGGGTATAGATAAATATACTTCCGTACATATGTGCGCATAGGATACTTGCCAAGATACCGCCAAAGTACTGAAATGTAACGTAGCACGTGGTGATTATAAATCCATATTTTTTCGGCTCCACTAGCCATAACGCGTAGGTATATGCTGGATTGATGTGTGCCCCTAATATCACAAATAAGACATATATTAAACACCCAAAGAAGGAGTAAACTACATGGTTGCCATTATGTTTATTTCCAGAATCTTTCATCACTTCGTATTTATCGATATCTCCCAAGTTGATGTTGTTAATGTGGTTTAATTTTATCTTGCTGAATTCGTTCACATGGTCTTTAAAAATGACCGTTCCGACATTTTTGGTGAGTCCTTCCTTGGTTCGTTCCTTCGAGCTTTTTTCTTCCTGCTTCTTTTCTTCGAGTTCGCTATTGTGGATGTCTAGGTTTCCCCCTCTTTCAACATCTCCAATGCTGCCCTTTTCTACTACCCCCTTGCTGCGCCTACCTGACTGCATTAGAACGTCCTGTTCACTTCCGCTCTTTTCATCGTATCCATTTGGGGAATTCGTCTTTTGGATCTCATCCTTCTGGACATATCTCAACACGTCATTATTTCCAATTACCCCGTTTAGACTTGTCTGTCCATCATTCGGAGAATATTCCTCGGAGGTTCTATCTCCCGTCTCATGTGTTTGCACAAGGCTCTCCTTTGTTCTTTCCACTATATATTCAATATTTTCTGACTCATTGAGGTCATCTGTGCGATTATTCCCTTCCGCTTTGCTAACCATTCGGTCCACATTGGAGTGTTTCTCCTTCGTTTTAAAAGTTGCATCATCTCCTTTATTCTTCTGTTCTAATAAAATACTCGCCACATTTGTTGGCCCATTTAAATCATTTCCGTAGTGGACATTGTTGATTTCATTATCGAAGAGATTGTCACCAGGGATAAATATGTCGTTGTTTTTGTATGGGTTTATCTGCTTCGTGTGTTTAATTACGTATTCCTCATTTTGATTTGAGTTTAACATATACACAGAAATGAAAAAAACAAAAATAAAGGATCCAATAAATTCAAAAAAAAAGTTGTACTTGTATTTCTTAAATGATTTTACATTTATCTCATCAGTTATATCTTTTACGTAATTTTTTGTATACTTTATGAACTTCTGGATAACTTGCTTCGCATACCTTCTGAATAGGCCTTTTTGTGTTTTCATTGTACAAAAAAAAAAGAAAGAGGAATATCAAAGGATCAAATGGGGGGGTAATTAAATCGGAGGAAATGAAGTCAACTTTAAAACTGATGCGAAGTGAAAAAATAGTAAAAAGGGAAAAAAAACGAAAAAAATTACCACAAGTATGTATACACTTATAAACATATATTGCGAGTGTTTGAAGAATGACAAGGGGGACACGCATGAAACAATTTAAAAAAAAAATAATAATAAAAGTAAAATAAAGTGAAACAAAAAGAAGTGAACCAAAATAAAGTGGAAATAAATAAAGTGAAACAAAATAAAGTGAAGCAGAATAAAGTGAAATAAAATACAATGAAATAAAATAAACGCAGGCAAATCCAACACCCGCCTTTGCCCATTTATGTGCTACGCAAAAACTTGTTCCCGTTCTACATGCTGAAACAGCAGGAATCCAATTCTCTTAGCTTAAAAAATAGGACTGGCACAAGTGAAAAAGCATGCCGTAATACGAATCAGCAGCGCTCTTATAAACATATAGGCAAAGCCTAAGGCAAAGGCTCATATATCCGTTAGAGCATACGTGTAAAAAATGCCTTGCGTACGTATGCGCAATGAGCCAAATGATTCTTACGCCTTTCGAAACGCAAGAATACAAGTCACACATCCCCTTTTGGAAAAAAAAAAAAAAAAAACAAGAACAAGGCTGTTCACTTTATGTAAGCATACACCACTTATTTCAAAAAATTTAGCTGCTTAAAAAATGAACGAAAAAAAATACCACCAAAATTGATGTGTGCACTGTTTTGAGTGGCTTATTGGATTACTCTCGAACGTGCGGTGTTAATATTTATGTATGCGCAGATTTTTTCGAAAGTCCAGTTTGGGGCTTTGCAAGATAAAACACCGAGTGGTGCGGCTTGATATGGTGCGAAATGGCATAACGGTGATATTCCTCCTATTAATCTTTGATGTTTTCCCTTTTCATCTACCTTCAAGCTTCGCAAAAATGGCGATAAGTTCCTCAAATTGGATCGAACCGAATTACTACGTTTATAATAATTGGACGAAAATGTTCGCTCGTACAGTAAGGAAGAGAGGCATAATCTGGGCGATAATTTCGGATGGTCTTTTCTGTGAAACCGAAGAAAGAAGTATTGCGTGCCTTTTGGAGGTTGTTTCGTAATACAATTTTGACAAATGTCTTATCGTGGTGTTATTTCTCCAAAGGTTTGATCACCTTACCCCATTTGGCAAAATCGACATTTTATTGCCACATGTTGCAGTGTACCACCCAGTTGTTGTAACGTTATTGGCATATGCATATTTTTTTTTTTTTTTTTAATTGAGCTTTATTCCAATCGGCGTGCTTGTACATACATGGCCAAAGATGGATAAAACATTTCTTACAGGGAAATGATTGTTTTTTTTTGTTTTTTTTTTCAAATTACATTTGTAACGCTATAGGTGAGGTGATAATGAATCAAAATCGAAAAATATTTCCTTAGCTTTTGTTCCATTAAGTTAAAGTTATGAGGAGGACGGGGATTTTACTATTGCGCCCTTCTTGAGAAGACCCCCAAAGGTCGAGTAGTTTTCATCTTAGTAATGCCATTTGAAAGCTCCACAACGTAAGGTACAAACACGCACACACACATATGTATTTATTTTATTCTTTACAATATGAGGAATAAAAAAGAAACTCATACCTTTGCGCGCATAGCACTAGTGAAATGGGCTACCTATATTTTCCAGCGATTTAAGTGTCACCC
The DNA here is from genome assembly GCF_000524495.1 of Plasmodium inui San Antonio 1. Taxonomy (NCBI): domain Eukaryota; phylum Apicomplexa; class Aconoidasida; order Haemosporida; family Plasmodiidae; genus Plasmodium; species Plasmodium inui. The sequence goes on from NW_008481836.1 coordinate 983,680, forward strand.
ATTTTTTTTCAGGTGCTGTTATGTAAGTACATCCCCACGTACTTGGTCAAGTGTGTGCACCTAAAACGTGGCTGTTCCTCGTAACGTCATCTTATAAGCTCCTACTTGCGAAAGGGCTACATAAAAGACACAAACGTATTAGTAAGAATTGCATGACACTTTTATGGTCACGTGTTAAAGCTTCCTATTACTGCGAAGGTCACTATCCGGTAAAGGAGGAGGACGTATATTCAGGCGTTATAAACATTGCGCAACGGTAAAATAGACTTCGAACTAGCTAAAAAGCCTAGTCATCTAAAAGCATTTGCACGTCCATAAACGCAGGTACATAGGAAAAAATAAAACATTTTTGCGAGAACTAAAAAGGGAGCTCCTACTGGAAAATATAGAAAATGCCATTTGGAGTATACAATAACAAGGAAATACACTTTCTCGGATGTCTGAAAATTGTAGGCCTTTCTAACTAGCAAGCTGATTCGCGCTCTAATGTGCATACGTACATGTGCATACGCATTCCCGCAACTTCTTCTAGCCATTCATTCATTCCGTTTTCCTACATTGGGCAGTTATTCGACTCGAATGAACTTCTATAGGCGGTTTTAAAAAGATAGACCAAATAAAATTAAAAAAAAAAAAAAAAAAAAAAAACACGAATATGTAGGGTTCGTAAAAAAAGAGGAAAACGTAAATAAAGAGCGCGTTGGAATTTCCATTTAAGACATAAAAATAAATTCATAAATAACTACACATTAACCTGCGATTAGGTATTTATTTGTACATAATGCAAAGTGGATGCCAACATCCCAGTTTGTCATTTTTTTTTTTTTCCCATTTTGAGATGAACTAATTATCATATTTATTCACGGAGTTTGATTTCTAGTTAAGGAAAAAACAACTTATGAAAATTATAGAAGTCTCTATATTTCGCGTTGGACAGTGATATATGTGATAAGATAAGTAGGAAAAACAAGTCGGCCTAAAGTAGTGCGTACAAATAGGTAAACATGCACTTGAATAAGTGTAAATGTACACACCTTTTGTAGGCAGCTACGTACGTACCAGTGTGCGCGTGCATATAGATGACAGCACGATGCCTGCTCTATACCGGCGTGATGCCTCCGCGACCCTGCACAAGGCGTGAGCAGCACCCCTTCCATGTTTGACGCGTTGTAAGGAGCATTACTGTAATTATGTTTCGCCAAAGCAGTCAGTATACGCGTGTTTCCATTCATTTTTGAGCGCATCCCTTTTGGTTAATGGTGCAAAACTCCTTGGTAGCTTTGGTAGATACACGACCAACATACTTATAAGCTCATGGTTGGGCACATGCACGTGTGGTACCTACACAACTTTGAGATAATATCCATGTCGCCATTTTTAAAATTAAAGAAAAAGTCCCATTAACAATAACGGTGCTAACACAATAAGTTGATTTTTTTTTTCTCTCTGGGTGAAGAAGCAAAATAAGTTACACTCTTCCCTTGAAACAGAATCAACGGGTTGTTTACTCAGCTTGAATTGGGAAAGACGTACACGAGAAGAAAAAAAAAAAAAAAAAAAGAGTAAAGAGTCAAGTAAAGGAAAGAAAACAAAAGAGCATTCTTTCTACCGCCCTTTCACAATTTCGAAGCGACATCCCACCGAACATGATAAAAAAAAATATCAAATTTAAGTCGGATGAGAAGCCTATAAACAAATCCTTCGGTGAGAATAATGAAAAAAAGAGGACCCACTTGGATATAGGTATGTGGACGCTTGAACGCAACTTTGCGCCTCCCCCTGCGGTGTGCTCAATTATATATACACATGTGTGTGCACCCTTGCAGGCTACATCCGTGTTATCTTACATGCGCGAGATCGTTAACTTAAAAGCGTTCGCACATGGCAAAGTGTTGTAAAATACAATGCTTCTAACTGCACATTTTCCTTTTCCCTGCTGGTATGAAAATATGCTTAATCCATTATGCACAACGCTACACGTACATATCAATGGTTAGAAAATGCCTCGCCCTAATTTGGCATTTTCCAAACAATAGTTATTTGCTACTTTACATTTTGTGCCGTAAGTAAAATATTTTTCTCTTTTTTTCTTTGCTTTTTTTTGCTTTTTTTTTCCTTTAAAAGGGGGAAAAGAATTGCCTTTGGGCTCTTGTCAATTTGTTACACAAAGTATGTACCTTTTAGAATTCGCAATATGGGAAAAGCGTCCTATAAATGATAATTCTTTTTCCTTTCATTTTTTTTTTTCTTGCATGTTTGCCGATCCCCCGATCAATCATTTGCATTATATATTCTACTTTTCCTCGGTGGGTTCCGTTTCGTGAAGTTTACCTTCCTTCTTTCCTTCGTTTTCATTGGGTTTCGCTTGGTGCAGTTGCCACGCTTGCTTTATTCGCCTCTTTCGCGTTCGCTCCGTTCCGTGTCGCTTCCTTCATTTTCTTTCTTTCCCTTCTTTCTTTTCTTTTCCTTTCTTTTACTTTTCTTTCTTTTCTTTCGTTTACTTTTCTTTTCTTCATTTTTTAAGTTTCCTTTCAAATGTAACGTTGTGCAGTACGAGTTTAACCATTTACGGTAATGTTCATTTTGCTTTCAAGTTAATTTTATTTCTTCCTGTATTTTTTTCATTTTGAATGTTTCTTTTTGTGAAAATGGGTTAAGCCCTTTTCATTCACCTAATTGTAATTGTAACTATTTGGGAATTTTATGTTTCCCATTTTCTGCTTTTTTCCCCATCCCATTCCCCTTCCCGCTTCTTCTTTCTCTTCTTTTTCTTTTCCGTTCTTCCCCCTCTTTCAGTTCGTACAGAATAGTTCATACAGTTTTGTACGTACCTAATCCTTTTTGCTGCCTTTTTGTTTTTTTTTTTTGCAGAAACGTATTTTTTATAATTTTAAGTTTATTTTTAATTTTAATTAATTCTTCTTGTACCTTTGATTATGATGCTTGCCTTGTGATATTTAAGGGAAAAAAAAGAAGAAAACAAAAGAAAAGATAAGATATGGGTACATGCACCTCCTCACTAAGAAAAAAAACACGCAAAACAAACCCGCCCTCCAGTAGAACATGTACGTGTACAAATGGACGATTGTACAACTTTGTGCATGCGTGTATAAAGTGTGAATAAAAAATGGAACATCCCCAAGCATGCATAAGCATGCGCATATGTATATGTGTATTGGCAAACCTACGTAAGGGGCCTCCCTATGTTCATAGTCCCTTCGTAATATGCTTAGCTGCGCAAGCATCCTTTCATGGCCATCAAAAGAGTATGCACCATTTTCAAATGACAAACGTGTACACAAAAAATAAGTGAAAGCAAGCAAAAGTGTACACAAAAATGGAAGTAAAGACATATTTTCCCAGTTTCCCTAACTTCCTATTTGCGCAAATTTATTATACCTCGTAGCTTTACATTTCTATATCGGCATTAATGGCATATGAAAAGGAGATTTTTTTTTTTTTTTACACCTGTGATGACATGCACGCTTCATATATGCTCACCACGTATGCGTAAAAGAAACTTCATTCCACAGTTTATATAATCATTGTTTAAGAGTTAAGCGATGCTAAGCTTTGTTAAGAGTGCCCCCCCCCAACATGTGCATGCTTCTATGTATACGTGTGTGTGGCTCCAATTTTGCACTTCACCCGTACACACTTCTCCTCCCCGCTTAAACGTTAATCCGCGTGCATGTATCCCCACCGAACAAGTGGCAAACATCATAACGTCTGTGAGTTGTTTCATCCGAACTGAATGATAGCCCAGCACAGAAGTGGGTGTTACGTGTCCGTATGCTTGCTTGCATCTACATATCTGATTAGCAAGAGTGGGAGGTTCCCCTCAAGTTAAAATGTGCACTGAGGAAAAGTTGCATACCACACAATATAAACTCCCTTTGACTTGACCTCTTTGCATATGCATCGTGCTTGCGTGGCCATTTAAAGACAAAATTAAAAAAATGAGCTACTACGATGGGTAACCAAAAAGAGGTGCAAAGGGGGGGCACCAAATGGGGCGCAAAGCGATGTGGAAATTTTCTCATTAAATTATACACGGAACCCTTTTCGGCCATTTCGCTGACTTTGCTTCTACAACAATGACCGTTGCTTCGTTTATGCATTTTAGAAGTTACTGTTGGGTTTACATTATCGTGTATGCATATGTGTGTACACGTTTGTGTGTAACTGCCATCGGGGGGAAACCTTCTCCCGCCTTCCCTGTGTGTATGTGTGCAAATTTCATATTGTGAAGCTCTTTCGTTGATACACCACTCCCCGTGCTTAATTGTGTAGAGGTGTCCGCGCGGGTGTTCTTCTCACAATTTCGCACAAGTGCATGCAAACGAATGTGTATATTTAGCCCCCTTCCCTAATGTATTTGTATACACACGAACCCTGAATGTCCCTTTCCACCCCCCGATCAGTCAAAGACAGAAAGAACACAAGAAGGAGACTCTCAATCAGCACAAAGGGACAGCTGCCAAATGACACGGACGAAATAAAAAGAAGCATTCAAGAGCTGAAGGACAATGAAGACAGGTTTAAAGAATCATCGGAAAATGATTCGCATACGAAAGTGGAAATAACTCCAGTGAAGGAAGAAGAAGAAAAAAAATGTGAAGAAAAAAAAAAAAAAATAAAAAATAGATCCTCCGTAGCAGGAGTGAGGGCATCCCATTTTCAAGAAGATTTCGAAAAAAAATGTGTAAAAATTAAAGGTGCAGTTGACAAATTAAATGAAAATGGAATAGGCTATGTATGCAGAAAAGGGTTAAAGCCGGAAAGCCCTAATCAGGATGATTTCACAATTATCACGACGGAGAACTTAGCTCTCTATGCCATTTTCGATGGCCACGGACCCTATGGACATGATGTGTCCAATTATGTACAAAAGGAATTACCCTACATGATTATAAAAAATGAAAATTTTTTAAAAAATCCGAAAGAGGTCTTCACTAATGCCTTCCTGAATATTCATGCCAACATAGAGGAAACCACCAATGCATATTTGGAAGAGTTTGCCAACAAACAAAAGGGAAACAGCAAAGGTGGGAACAGCAAAAGGCTTCAAATGAACAAGCAGAGGAACAGCTCCGTGGTTAGTAGTCACTTCGATTTAAATGTACATCGGCTGGACAATTCGGAGGACCAAGAGGATGAAGACCATGATGATGAAGATGACGATGATGACGTTGATGACGATGATGACGTTGATGACGATGATGACGTTGATGACGATGATGACGACGATGATGATAACAATTTTAGCGAAGACTCCGATACAGGCAACAAATACAGGTATGGCCACACCAATAGTGACAGCGACAGTAATAGTGGTCACAACAACGACAGTGATGATAATGAGGATCCGAAGAACTCCACTGCGAAGGTGAAAAAAAGCGAATCCAAGAAACGTGACAACGAAAAGGATACCACCAAAAACGAGAAGGAACAAACATTGAACAAAAAGAAGAAAAAAAAAAAGAAAAAAAAAGAAGCCTATTTTGATAGTACAATGAGTGGTACCACAGCAACAATAATAGTCCACCTTTTTCAGGAAAAAAAATTATACGTGGCTTATGTGGGGGATTCTAGGGCTGTACTTGGCAGGAGGAAAAAAGGATTCCCAAATGTGCTGGAGGCCTTCGATCTGACGAAAGATCATAAACCAAATTCCGCAGCTGAGAAGAAAAGAATTATAAATTCCGGTGGGCAAGTATTGAAACTTGAGGGGGATATACCCTACCGAGTTTTTTTAAAAAATAAGTTTTACCCAGGCTTGGCCATGTCAAGGTAGTGTTCCTATTTTAGCTGTACCTGCGAGTGTTCGCCCGCGAACGGATCAATTTCCACATACGTGTGCATTCCTTAATGTCGCGATTATGAGACCGCCTCACCGCACAGCTTGTGAATATCTATTGTGCATACCGAGCACATACGTAACGGGAATTAATTCCATCCGATCCGTTTTACACATGGGATATTTATTCTATATTCGCGCCGTGCACATTCACATCACATGTACACATCCGGATTTACGCCTTTTTTCTCCCCTACCACCGTACCTGCACTCAGAGCCATTGGAGACACGATCGGCCACCAGATAGGTATAATTTCCGAGCCCGATTTCATGGAAATTAACATAAACGAAGATGAAGACATCCTCGTTTTGATATGCAGTGACGGAGTGTGGGAATTCATTTCGTCGGAAGAGGCCATTAACCTGATCTACGAATTTGGATACGACAATGTAATGGCACCTACATGCGAGTGCGTATGTATGTACGTCCGCATGTTGTCGCGATTTTCGTTTCCCATACGATTGTATAAGTTCAGATTCTAACCGTGTCAGGCTTCCCTTGTTAAATTTTTAATGGCAATACGTATTTACACCTTTTGTTCCCCACCCCCCTTAAGGTTCAAGACGCAGTTGAGAACTTAGCCAAAGAATCCTGGGACCGCTGGCTAAACGAAGAGGAAAACATTGTGGATGACATAACCGTACAAGCTATATATTTATCAGAAAAATGCAAAAAAAAAAATAAGAAATAATTAAATTTCATTTGTTTTTTTTTTTTTTTAGTACATTTTTGGTATATATACATAAATGCACTCCGCATGTCGTCTACTTAAAAGATTTGCTCTGCAGGCTCTTAAATTAAACAACACGGCATTATCTCCCCACATTTTCTTCAACACACTAATTAAGAAATGCTTTAACGCATTCTGGCCTAATTGCACGAGAACGGATGGCTAATTTGCGCGCGATGATATCGCACAGTAGTAAATAAAATTTAATCACTTTTTATAACAAATTGGGGTAAAGAAGAAAAGGTGTGTGTGTGTGGTGTGCGTGTATATGCTGAAATGAAGTCTCTTCTAACCTGTGCCTTTTCTTTTTGTCAGTTTTTCCGCTTTGCTATTTTTTAATTCTATATTTCCACACTGGTATGATGTAAATGTTGCAGCTACACAGAAAATGTCTTCTTTCGTGAAATATATTTTTTTTTTTTTTGCAAAGGAAAACTGCAATTATGACTTCTTCTTTTTTTCTAACTCCACCTTTTTTAACAGTTTCTTAGCAGCATCTTTTGAATAGCTTCCTTTTGACAACTCGTTTTAAGAAGACGAAGTTTGTTTTTTTTCCTTTTTTTTTTTTCCATCTCTGGTCGATCTTACAGCGTGGAAATAAGGACATTTCAAAAAAAGGAAAAAGGTTACACTGCATTCTGTGTAGCGTTGCAAATTGATAATCTCAAATCGGGAAGGTTTAAAAAGGGCACCAAAAAATATATGTTTCCGTTTGTAGAAAATGTAGAATTAAAATGTGCGAATAATCAAATCTTGTGTGTGTGTGGGGGGGGAGGGGGCAAAATGTGCCATGTAGGAAATAGACAATGCTCGTAAGAGAATTACCCTCGAATGCTCATAATTGTAACAACAAAAAAAGAGAGAAATAGCTGACCGAGTGGGTAATTAAATTAGGCGCATTTGAAAATATACATGTGTGCCCACTTACACATTTGCAATTTTGGGGCATGACCAAGTGAAGGAGTATTCTTCCCATATAGGCTCTCGCCTCGGGGGGGGGTCACTAAGGTGGTACTGCGTAAGGGAGAATGTGCAAATCGATACGTGAATGTACTGCCGCTTCACCTCCCTGCAAAGAGTCACTCCTAGCATGTCCTCAATCTATCACGCAAATAGGTATCCTCCGTTGTGAACTTATAATTGTTATATATGGAGTTAAAGATATGGGCGGCCTCCACCTTTGCCTTCAGTTTCATGCAAATTAAAAAGGAGCCGGATAATTTTCTATGCAGGGTGTAAATTTCGGACCGGGGGGGTACCAACCTATTGTAAATAATCTTGGGCAACAACTTATATATCTGCTTAGCAATATCATTATTGGCAAAATCGTACACTGGATATTTGAAGGGTTCCCCCACTAGGATCACCGATTTGATATGCGAATTTTTCATTTCTTCAATCTCTTTACCTACAAAAAAGTTAAGCTCATAGGAATAGTGATAAATTTTAGATTGGTCTTCCTCCACGGATGCTTTCACAAGTCTTAAATAATTATCAACAAACTCATTTTTGTAAGATCTGGTGGCCCCGAAATCGATTAGGCATAACTTGTCCTTTTCTTGATCGTATAAGAAATTGCCCAAATTAGGATCCGTGTTCATAATTTTAAAGACAAACAATTCGTGTAAACAGAGGTAAAGAATTCTTTGGCCTATGGAATCCCGAATGGCTTGTGGGAATCTCACTGCAACTTCGTCTAGGGTTAAACCTTCCACGTAGGAAGTTACCAACACGTGTTTCGTCACATACTCAGTGTACACAGAAGGTACATAAAAATATTTGCTACTCTTAAAAATATTTTTAAAAAGGACATAATATTTTGCTTCGTTAATATAATCACACTCACATTTTAATTCCTTCTTAATTTCTCTACACACATTTTCAATATATAGATTTTTTAGTATCAAATTGGTATACTGATTAATAAGTAGCAGATTTTTCATGTCACTGTCTATGGACTCGTACACACCTGGGTATTGAATTTTCACTGCCACTATTTTATTATTTATTTTTGCTTTATGGACCTGTCCTATGGATGCACTTGCAAAAGGGACATAATCAAACGAGTCGAATTTTTTTTCATAGTCCTTCCCCAGCTCTTCTTTTAGAACACTTCTTAACTGGCTCATGGGCATTACATCCGCTGAATTGGACACCAGTTTTAGGGCCTTCCCCAAAATGGGCGACAAATGCTCGTCTTGCAAGCTGATCATTTGACCCAACTTTAGGACTACTCCTCTCATTTTGCTCAACCCCTTTGCCAAAATTTCCGCGTTCTTCTCACTCACGATTGTGCTACGCCTGGGGCTATTTTCAGCATCGCCTCCTCCAAACCCGTTGGCCAACCTACTTTTAATGTACTCCAGGCTACTATTCTTCGCAATATCTAACAGGACCTTTCCAAAAACGGTGGCCCTGCTGAGAGGCGAGACGGGCACTTTGCTGATTCTAAAATTTGTCCTTTCGGATTTATCCAAGCATATTATTTTGTTATTTAAAACATCAATGTCGTAATTGAAGTCCTGCTCATCCACCATGTTCGCGTGGCTTATGTTTTCGGCATCATTTGGTTCTTCTCTCTCTATATGTATATTTCTATCTTTTTTCACCTCTACGCCAGCGCATGTGCTACTATTACCTGCATATCCCTTCAAATTGTCACTTTTGGCGGTGCTTCCCCGATTGTCCCTTTTTATGCCATCACCTTGGCTGGCAATATCGATATCTTTGAATTTTTCAGCACAGTGGAAAATTTGCGATCTCATTTTGTGTAAAGTGTTTTCATTATTCGATGTGTCGACGGTGGAGAGAAATCTTTTTGGGTTCATCCAGGGGGAGTAATCTGGAGGTTTATTCCCAAAGGGGGTTGTCAAAAAATGGTAGCCGCTTTGGGTGTGTACATCGTCAGTAACTGCCTTGCGGCCACTTGGATTTTCTTTCTCAATTTGGCTAGGCGAGATATCATTCATTCCTGCCCCGTGGTACCTTTCACTCTTACGTAAGACCCCTTCTTCCCGATTGACAAATTTAAATTTGTGATTAGCACCCCCCTGCTGTTCATTCAGATTGTCCCTTTCGTTACCATTACAGTTGCCCTCTAATTTGCTACTCCTTTTTTTTTGCATGACACTTAGCATGTCTTCTTCCCCCCTCAGGAATAAGTCCAGTTTATTTAAATCTATGTTTTTGAACAAGTACTCATTATCCTGTCCTTCCTGATTTTGTGTATGATCTGCGGGGAAAATGTCCTCAGTATATTCATAGCGCCAAAAACATTTATATGGTAAGACACGTACAATTTTGAAATTATTATAGAGGTAGTAAAATATGTGCGACTCGTTTTCCCTTGCCCTTTTTAGCAATCTCATCGCCGCTGGGTTATTATGCAAACGGTCTTCCAGGGTGTTTATCACGTTGGAGAAAAAAGTACTTATTTCGTTTTCCACATATATGTCATTTTCCTTGTCATTTATTACGATGTGGTAGCGATGGGCAGCTCTGTGTAAATCCAGCGAGGCGCTTAGGTCTTCGCTACGATGTATATTTAGAGAAGTCTCCTTGCTTGTACTAATCGTGGTATCCCTATGCAGGCTATTTTTTCCTGTTCTTTTTTTTTTCTTTTTTCCTTCCACTTGCCTTATTACGTCATCTATTAACCTCTCATTTTTCGTGTTCAGAATGTGCGACCATTTGTATATTTCGAATGGAGTCGTTAAATCGCTACAGGTGTGATTCCCCCTAATTGCGTTCCCCACCTTAGTGGGCTTCTTCAATTCCTCTGGGCCGGGCTCACGACTACTTTTTCTGATTTTAAATTTACTTATTTCGCTATTGCTCATGTAACACCTTCTACACAGCAAAGGCGAAAAAAAACGCTTCTCCCATTTCAGTGAGCTTTTCATACTTTAAAATGGTTTTGCTGCAGAGGGGGAGGGGTGCCAGGTCGTAAATGCCTATGTGCCGCATAGGCACAGCAGGGGGGCATATACGTGTACTTAAGAACAGTTGTTGCAAGAAAATTTCAGTGTTTTTCTTTTATGTTTATAGAGTTGTTACAATTTTGAGAGGAATTTTTTCCCATTTTTTTTCCTATTTTTTCCTTAATTTTTTTTTTTTTTTTCCTTATGAGCCATCCAGAGTTCCAAAATGGCCTGCAAAAATTAGCGGAAAGCATAATATCATAAAAGGGGGGGGACACGTGAGATACTTGCTGATGTGTCGCTAGAGAAGACCAACAGGGGAAAAACTTTGAGCGCGTTATCCATCCCATTGTATACATATAAATACTTCTACCTTTGCCGTTCAGTGTATGTATAGTTCGACTTTCCGTTAAAATAAAGATCAAAAGAGAGGGAAAAAAAAACACCTTTATTTTAAACACCCATATGGCTTTTATTTTTTTATTTTTTTTGGCATAAGTATGTACTTTTCTCAGTATAGCCAAGCTTGCTCATTTTTTATTTTACCGTTTCGTCATTATTGTGTTAACCCTTTTTTTGCCCTCATTTGATCATTCGTTCGTCACAGCTCCACATTCATTTCCTCATTATCTTAAAAATTTGCGCAGCAGTTCTCATTACAAAGTTGCACATACCAACAAAGGGGAGAGGGATATTACGGAAAATAATGCGTTACCGCTAAATTTTGAGAAGGGAGATAATGTGAGCAGCTGGCCTCTCCGTACGAGCACAAAGAAAGGGAACATAGTTCAAGTTGCTTCAAAATATAAAAAATAAATGGAAGCCCCATTTCTGAATGGCGAACATATCCAGTTGCTGAAGGTTTATCTGGTCAGTGAATTACGTGGAAGGGCGGTGTGCACATAAGTCAGGTTATAGACAATGATGTAAACGTGCAGACGTTACCCTACCAACGCGCCCTCTTACACCTGCGCGATGCGCCCCAGTTGACGACAGATCCTTTTAGTAAAACACAAAGAATATGAAAAAATGTGACATTTTTTTCTTATATTTAATTTTTTTTGTTGTAATCACCATCAAATGTTGCCGACCGTTTATAATTCCCAACAAGACAAAAATGGTAAACGGTCCTCTTTTGAAGAACTGCTGCAGGAGCAAGCGGATTGGTAATAATGAAACAAAAAGAAATGATATAAGAAGTTGTTAATAAATGCCGCTTCAAAAAGAACAAAGCCAATTTTTTGGCGTCGTGCTCTTAGTTCCTGATAGCTCCAGCAATATAAATATATGTGTACCATTAATGACGCGCAACTTGGCAACCCCACCGTTTTATAAATAGTAATCGCTGTTATTAAAGTTTCTTTATTTTTTATTTTATTTTACTACTTTTTTTTTTTACCACGTTTTCCAGTAACAATTTTTGGGAAAAAAAAAAAAAACAGGAAAGTTGTTGTCATAGAATGCACTGAAGCGAGGAAATACGGAAAGCAGCCATCCAGATATGTGACAGAGAAAAATAAAGTAAACACACCGAAAAAGTTGCAGTTGTACAAGTATAATAAATATCTTAAAAGAAGAACATTACATGTAGAAATTAAGTAATGACATGCGAAAGGAAACCTTTTGTTTTTCTACGCCTAAAGCATTTCGCCCATATTTATCCGTCTTCCTTTTTTTTTTTTTTTTTTTTTTTATCAAGGATTTGTCACTTCATTTTTCCTCTTCGAAAAATCCCTGCATTGTTTATACTAACGTTATAATTTAAAAACGTAAATCTTATTTTAAGAAGATGCGAAACGTTTTTTCGTAGAGACGTTAAATTAAATCTGGCTAGATATGTATAATGGGTTACGCGTACGTAAAAATTACACTAAATTTTTTTTTTTTTTTTATTTCTTTCGACGACACACGCCTTATGAAAAGAATTCAAAAATTAATTTTTCAGCATTTTGCGTGTTCCTTACCCTTGAAACATGTTAACATGATATGTAATATATATATTATTATACAAATTGTTTTAAACAAATTTAAGCGCAAAGATGCGTTTTTTCAACTAAAAAAAGAACAAAACAAAAAAAGGATAATTCGCTAATATTGAGGGTGGTTTTTTGTGCATGGTAAATTCAATTTTTTTAAACAAAATTTGAACACCAAAGAGGAAGAAAGTGCACGTTGCAGTACTAATTTTGAATGCATTATGGGCAGGCTCCGCTCATTGGCAAAATTAACGATTGAAATAGTTGTCATTGTTTTTTTCCGGTTTAGCTAAATGAAATTTTTCTTTCGAATGCATTTTATTTCTTTTTTAATTTTTCTTTAAATGAAAATTTTCTTTCAGGTTTATTTTTTATTTTTTAAACAAAATCTTCTCTTTTTTTTTATTTTTCTTTTGCCTTCTCACATCCTCTACTTATATAAAATAAAACATTTTTATAAACTGTTTCGATTTTTATCAAAACAATTACCTCTTTATACGTGCCATCCGTATAATTAGAAGAAAAAAGAAGCGTAAGAAAAAAAACATTTGTAATGTCCTGGAGCTTCACATTTTTACGTGTTCATTTGAAAATGTTCCCGTTTATGCTTTATGTTCTCTAATATTATTTCCAATTTTGTTTTTTCCCCTTTTATTAGCCTCCCCAAGTTTTTTCGGCATCCATCTGGTTTTTATCTTCCTCGAAATTGTAAATCCTCTCCCCAAAAAAGGTAACACTATTTGCTGCCACAGTAGAATTATCCGATTCCAGCATCTACACGTGTAATACTTATTTAAATATACAACTTGTGTGAGGTCATTTAAAGTTTTCGTTTTCCATACGTCCGTCAATTTGCATATTTGAATAACCCTCGCATTTGGTTAAATCCGCTCTTGTGACTCATGACTACATAGTTTTTTATCTAAGGGGGGAGTAAAAAAAGAATCCAATCAAATAGCAGATTTAAATACTTTTTACACATGTATATGTCTGTACGTGCGAATTTTGTGGGTATTTTCTTAGACGCTTGAGCAGACGCGTACATATATTCATATATCAGTTTATCACCCTCCCCCCCATGCTTACGTAAACCGGGTAAACGTTTCCACCATTTAAAGACTTCGTCCACGAAGTGCTCAGAATGGAACTCTCCTTCTTCCACTTGAAATAATTCTGCTGTTATTTTCAACGTGTACATGGCCAGTGTCCCTTTCTTACGTCTACGACATGCATGTAGCATTGTTCGGAAAGGCATTTTTTCGATGACATTTTATCTCCCTTCTTTTTATTTATTTATTTTTTTCTCCTCACTTTAGCCTCTCGAACACAATGACTATTGCCGACTTATTTGAAAGATGCGTTTGCTTCATCAACGCGCTTCCCAAAACTGAAGTATTGTCTTTGCAGGATAAATTACTTTTATACAAGTACTTTAAGCAAGGCACAATTGGAAACTGTAACATAGGTGCACCAAGCCTGTTTAGACTTCAGGAAAGGAAAAAATATGAAGCATGGAAATCAATTGAAAATTTGAGCAAAGAAGAAGCACAGAAGAAGTATGTCGAAACGGTTCAGAACTTGTACCCAGATTGGGCAATGGCAACATAAAAGAAAAGATTTACAAATCTGAACTGAACATATTTTGTAAAAAATAAGGAGAAATTTATAAACTGTGTGAGCATAATTTTGCGTGTGTATCACATAATCCCATGTTGTTCTGCAACTGTATAGAAGTACTTATAAAATGCGAGCAAAAGAGCGCGTAACTCTTTATGTATAACTCCTCACGAGTGCATATTTCTAGAGGTGTTGTTGATGACACGATGTGACGAGGACATTTCTTCTTCTTTTCTTTTTTTCTTTTTCCCCAAAAAATATCAAAAGTGTAGAAGAAACTTGTTTTTTATGTACGTGTTTTTTCGTATTTGCCATTTATATGCCGAAGTGTAAGTATGTATGTACGTAAGCATATGATCGACTGTGTGTATAGCTACATAATTGCATATTTATGGATTTATCAGTTTATGCGCTAATATATTCACAAGTTTGCATATTCACAAGTTTACATTTTACATACGTATGACACGTTTTTTTAAGAAAAAACTGCACAATACAAAAACTTTGCGCTTATCACAAATCAGCCTATTTCGGAAAGTTAAAAAATGGGAAGATTTTTTTAAGACACTTAATTTTTTATTCATTAAAGTGGTTTAAATGCACAGCACCTATTTTTTGGTAAAAGGGGATTTTTCTGAATTTATATAAAAAAAAAAAAAAAAAAAAAATTCGCTAGTGGGGGAATGGGATGGAAAAAATCGTAGCTCCTTTTACATCCCTGTGGCATCACTCCCTTTGCAACTGTTCCGTAATCAACAAAGCCATTTTCTACAGAGTTGTAAAACGGGTACACAGAAATGCCAATATTTGAATATGCGAATATACTTAATGTATAGGATACGGAAATATAAGCGGACCATATTCATGTAACGATCTCACGGGCATGCAATGGTGCAAAGTGTGGTAAAAATGGCCAAATCGATTTAGCCTTGTTCACATTCACCTGTACGGATTAACAAAGAGAACATCGCTAGAGCGAATAAAATAACAGATAAATGTTCTCTCAATTGAAGGAAAGGTGCACCATGCAACAATGTGGTTTTTTTTTTATCACCATGTGGAGTAATAAGGAAAATACAGTTATTGCACTGCAAGATGGGTTAATAAAAACTAATGAAGTGGTAAAAATGTGTATGTAAAATCGACAACTGGGCAACTTGGCAACTCGTCAGTTCGTAAATTTGTTACTTCATCGTTCCATATATTTTTTTCTTTCTTTTGGTCAATTGCAAAAGGATAAAACATGTTAACAACTTTTTTTTGTTAAAAATTGAAAAAAAAAAACAAATTACCAAAAAGCTGGTGTGGACTTACCATACAACCGTTTACCAAATGACATACTCTTCACCATTTTGCAGTTTTCCCTGTGTGATTGGGAAATGTAAAAAAATTAACAATTCGTGTATTTAATATACGCAACAATTCGTTAACAACCTTTAACAATTATTTTTGAGAAATGAACATAATTTTTACATGCCCCTATTTTACGGGTTCTTATGTATGTAAATATGCATACGGGCATATAGTACATACATATGACAGAGCAAAGCGCAGTATTATAAATGTGGTATGAAAAAGAGGATGTAGATTCATATTTCGGCGAAAAAAACCACGTAGCAACAGAAAAGGCAAATTTGTTAAATTTTACGAACACATCAAACGATTGTTTTTTCTTGCATTTGCAATAGTTGTAGTGAACCATAGCAATACATATATTCTACAAAATGGAAACGAGAATACAGCAAAAATAAAATAAATAAAGCCTTTTTTCCTCTTTTCAGTTTTAAGCAAAACTGACGTGTTGCATATACATATTTGTATCCCAACAAATATACTGTTACGTATGCACATAACAAATATATGGAAATCAACAGAATTGCGCAAAAATAATCTGCCATATTTTATCGCAAGAATTTTTCACGTATTCGTACAACCCACATTTTGTTTTTTTTCTTTTCATATTTGTGACATATAAGAATATCTCCACCTTAGGAAACTCCACGCAGTTTTTCATATTTCTACGCAAGTTTTATACAGAAATTTGCGCAAAAAATTCATATACATACTTCGTTACATATTTGTTGTAAAACGTATAGTGCTCCTCATTTTTTAACACTTTTTTTTTATTCCGTATTCGCGCTCTGTTGATGAAGCCGTCATTTTTATACAACAGTTGCAAAAAAAAAAAATGAGAAAATGTGTTTATTACGTATTTTTTTTATTAGAATAATTTTATGAGCGACTTGAAAACCATTTATGTAGAATGAATTAAGTGGTTTTATTTTTTTGGGACTAAGAAAAAAAGAAGCATTTGTTCTGCCCAAGCAAAGGGGGGGGTACATGAAAGGTAGTCGTGCATATTACATATATCTATACAACCATTTGGACTACTTTTTTTGTGGACGTACTTGACATTTTCTGTAGAAGTAAGCAGAAAGAATGTCTTAAAAAATGTATTTCGCAATTTTATATTCATATATGCATTTTTTCTCATATATATTGGTATGCCTATGGGCCTACGTATATAAAAGCCATACATATGTACCTAAGCGCAAACGCCTAAGTACGTACATACGTATAAATACGTCCTCAGTACATAGGCATATGCAAACATACGCACCCAAGGGGGCCATACGTCCCTTTATATAGGCCTAGATATATCAGCATACATATGCATATATACTCAGCAAGGACGACACTCCACAATCCCCGCGGTAAACTCCTTATACGTAAAGAACATAGCAACATATACCAGTATATTGAATACCTGTTATTTTTTTCTTATTGCACCTTCTACAGTTGAAACACCTTTTATTCTTGGCTTTCTCATTTATATTCATGTAATATATTTTTTCGCTATATTATGGAAGAAGAAAATATTCTTTCTACAAACTGGATGTTTTTTTTTTTTAATTTTTTAAACCTATCTCGATGTATATATATATATATTTATACATATGAAATTTTTATTTTTGCAACATGATATTTTTTGTAAAAGAATATCATATAGTTTTTTCAATTAATAAGCCCTTTTTAATTTACCAATTATTATATTTTTATTAGTTAATTGTTATTCCGTGCTTCTTTTTTGTTTGTTTGTTTCTTTTTTTTATAGAGCTGGCCTTGCGCCTCAAAAATAGAATAATTACTTTGCTATTAATTTCCCTTGAGACTTAGATTGGCATCCGTACCACTAGACTGTGTTGTATTTACTCGTTTTCGTGACTTTGTCTCATTCTTTTTAGATATGTATGGATGAATTTCGCCAGCCTGTTCTCAACTTATTAAGAGGACATAAGTTAACAAGTAGTGCAGAAGGACGGTGTTGTGTCCATTCCATAGCATGCATGTTTAGTTATATATGTATATATATATCTATATGGATACTTTTATTTTCCTATGTGCGTACAATCAGCTTGCCAGTTTCGTACATGCTCGAAGTTGTAGCATTTTTTTTTTCTTTTACCCAAGTTGGTGAAATACGCTTATGTACATTAAAGTGTGTTACATTGATTTGCAACATTGTGCATTTTGTTTTTTCCTTTTTAAGCATAGAAATTTTTTTAAGAATGAAATTCCAAATGTGAATAATCTTTTTATGCAAAATGTCATAAGCACAAATTCACTGTCCTAAGCGTTACCCTCTTGTTTTGTTGTAATTTTTTTTTCTTTTTTTACAATACACGTATTTAAATGTAGGAATAGTGACATATATGCGAATATGTATATGCACATAAGCATTTATTTGAAAAAGTAAATTTAGAATATTTGCCCAAATTGGCACCGCGGATATCCTACACGAATGTGTTATTCATTTGCGTGTACGCGGAAATATACCTATACAAATGCGTATTTTTTTGCGTACGCGTGAACACGTTTGGAAAAAAATAATAAAACACGTACTGGTACCTAACTCCCCACTTGCACCTACACTTACGCCGAGACTTCCTCATGTACACGCTGAAACAATTACGCACATAAGTAGATGACACATACAGCGGGAATATTTATGTACGGCATAGATGCATGTATGTACATACGGATGTAGATTATACGTATACAAGTGTAGAGCAATTTTTTTTTTTTTTTTTTTTTTATTCTCCACGTATTTAAAGGCAATTCTTTTCTGTCATTTTATTTTATCCTACTTCATTTTACTTTATTATTTTTATAAGTACCTTTAATGTTTTAATAATTCAGTAACCATATTTAAAATTAGTTTACCGGTTACGACACCCTTTTTACACTCACGAGTTAACACCCTTACACTTGTAGATAAATCGAAAAAAAAAAAAAAAGAAATTCCCCATAAAAACGAACTCGAAATTTTACATGATCTTGTAAACGTTCCAATGGATTTATATGACAAAAATACTGGAAAAAGAAAAAGAAACTCTAAGCTTATAATATCCTCAGGAAATGAAGGAGACCACGTAGATTTGACAGAAAAAAATAAAAGAAACAAATTAATAATAAGCGAGGTTGATTCCAAAAATGTACCATGTGAACAGAACAACGAACAAGTAAAAAAAGAGTGGGACGCGAAGAATAGATCTGCTCTAAAGGGGCAAAGGACCGATGGGGAAAATGACCAAGTGAAAGAAATAATCACCTTGGATGGTGATGATGGGAATTATAAATTAGAGACGGAAGAAAAGCAACGAATCGGAAAAAATGAACAAGTAGCAAATATTCCCGTTTCAACCACGGAAATAAAATTAGGGGACGCGGATGAATTAATTAAGAAATATCACAACCCGTGTAATAGCAACAACATGCTAGGAAAAAACAGAATGATAAAATTACAAAGTGGAAAATTAACCAAATTGGAAAATAAGGGTAACCGCGTGATGAAAAGAAGAAAAAAAAAAAAAAAAAATTCCGCAAACCATCATTCGAACAATAGGATTTATAAAAACATAGAAGAAATACCTGTGATCCACACAACAATGGAAGAGTTATCAAATCCAATTTTATTTTTCGAAAAGTATAATTCTATTGGACTAAAGTATGGGGCAATGAAAGTTAAACCACCCAATTTTTTCCAACCTCAATTTAACTCGTACTACCTAAATATGAAATTTAATATACGGAAACAGAAAATCAACGAACTGAAGAATGGGAAGGAATTTGATCACCCTGAAGAGTACTGGTCCTTCTATGAGGTGTACAAATATAACCAAATGCTGGAGAAGATGTACCTACCACAAGAAAAAATGAGCTTGGAAAATATCGAAAAGATATATTGGGAAATCATCAATAAAGGAAATGAGCAAGTCGTTTCTATATATGGCGCTGATTTGCCCGTATCCAGAAATCATCCCACGTGCCTATTTCATAACAACCTAAAACGGGTTCAGTACTCCGGGAGGAATGACAATGGTAGTGAGATCAGCACTGTGAACAGGAGCAGATGTAGCATTGTCAGGGGTACCACCCCTGAATTATCGTGCGAGTCCACTAGCGATCATCTGAAAAGGGGAGAAGAAAGGGGAAATGGTTTATTACGTGCGAGTGTGTGCAATGAGGAAATGTGTGAAGACCCTACCAAAACGAATGTGTCATCGAGTATGGATAAACTGAATAATGACCTTACCCGTTCGCATCCGCTGGGAAATACTGGTAACAAAGCTAATAGCGATTGCTCTAATGGCCACTGCTTGAATGGGGATTGTACCAATGATGACTGTACCATTGACAGGGCAAATGGCGACTTCCCCAATAACAGTGCAAACAGTCAGCGCAGCAGTGACAATGCAATTCCACATTGCTGCAATGACAATACAAATAACGAAGGGATAGTGAGTGAGCACGAACAGGGTATACAAGATGTGATTAACATTTTTGATCCTGAAAATGTCACAATGGAAGCAAAACGTGTTGATAATAGAAGGTATGCAATAAACAAGTGCGACGATGATACCTATTTCGGAAGCGATCGAAAAAAGGATTACAGTGATCATCCAAGGGCTACTAACAATCCGATCAACACTGATAGAATACCCCCCAGTTGTGCATGCGATATAAAAGAAATTTCTAGTACTGAACGAGGTGTGTGTCAAAGCGCTAGCGATAAAAATGATAGGAGTAAGGAGACCTCCATTGGAGAGGTGAAAATTTGTCATACAAGCAGTGAAACAGATGTAGCACACGTAAACCCTGATAAGATGTTTATTAAAAAGAGAGAGGAGTACTATTCCGAAATAAATAATGTAATTAAAAACATAAATGAAAATTTGAATATAAAATCACTTCCATTTATAAAAGGATCGATGCTGCGAAATGTAGATATATCCATCGAGGGGGTTAACATTCCATGGTTATATGTTGGAACGCTCTTTTCCTCCTTCTGCTGGCACACAGAAGATAATTATTTCGCTTCTATAAATTATCAGCATTGGGGGAAACCAAAAATATGGTACGTCATACCACCTCTATACAGTGATAAGGTGGAAGATGTTATTTATGAATACTTAAAAGAAAGCAGTAAGAAGGAGGATGTGTTGATCCAAAGAGCAAAGGGAAAAATGAAAAGAAAGGAGCCCCGAAATTTATTTAATAATTCCGATTTAAAAAAAAAACTCAAAGAGGAGAGCTCTATTGTGCAAATTATCAGAACTGAGCAAAGGCAAAAAAATTTGCGCATTTCAAAAAATAGCCCAAAATTAACCTCTAGGAATAGTACTACCACTGGAAGTACGCGCCGCTCCAGTGCTATAGTGGCTAGCACTAGCCGAACTGCCACTACGATGCCTAGTACTAGCCACAGATGGAATAGAAGCACTAGCTGTAGTACGACCAAGAGTGCTAGCCATAATACACTGGAAGGTAATTCACTCCTTATAGATGTGGATATAAATAATGCACATTTGATATATAGAAAATCCTATTTGAATTACAAAATTGTGGATAGAAATCAAATTAATTTCAAAAAAGAAAATAATAAAAATAAAATTTACAAATTAACCATACAAGTTCCAATTGAGGTTTTTCTAAAAAATAAGATTCCAGTTTATAAAAATATTCAGAGAAAAAATGAATTTATTTTCCTATGGCCAAAAACATTTCATGGAGGTTTTAATTCAGGTTATAACTGCAATGAAGCTTGCAATATTGCCCCTACATTTTGGCTATTTTACGGCCTTCAGTCATATTACAATTACAAATATTTTAGAAACACTTGTATATCCATTCATTTCATTTTATTTTCAAATTTATTGCATTATCAAGAATATACGTTTAGCCAACTCAAGCACATGATATACTGCCTGCATTATATACTAACTGATGAGTACAAATTCTTTAGAGAAAGTAAAACGTTATTTATAGAATTCACGCTAAATCGCGATGCCCTTCTAAATAATAAGCTTATGAATTATTCAGGCCATTTATCGTTAGATCTAAATAAAATGTACGCGAATTTCGAAGGCCATAGGAATAAACACTTTTTTTTCCAAAACATTAAGAGTAAACTCGAATTTTTTTACAAGGATTGCGATGCCTGTAATTCTCCTACCTTCAACAGTAAGATTACATATATATTATATGTACTTGCATGATATAAGAATGGCGCGTACAAGCGTACATGTATTTTCGCGATGTACATAATGGAGAGTTAACTGCGAATATTGCGCGCTCAATTACATGCAAACATAATTTACGAACGCAATATACGAACGCAATATACGAACGCAATATGCGAACGCAATATGCGAATGCGATATGCGAATGCACTATGCAAGTGCAATAAGCAAACGTTACATGCTTTTACATTGCATTTAAACAAGCATATATACGGGTATAATACGCGCGCATATGAAATATATTCACATATATTGCCTACGCATGTCGTGTACGCATGTAATTGCGCGCGCTAATATGCGCTTTCTATCGCGCATAGAGAGTACGATCGATATATGCGTATAGTTATACGCCTATAGTATTAGGATTATGGCGCGAGTGGAGAGGGTTTTCAAAATGTACGCTACAGTCCGGGTAAAAACGTGCTGTACATGCATGACATGTGTACGCAAAGTATGTACACTATGTATTATATGCGCAGAAAAGGGGGCAGAAAGCATAAATATGCTGAAAAAATTATAAAAATAAAATGAGGAGAAAGAATAGGATTAAGAAGAAAACGATAGTAAAAAAAAATAATAAAAGAGAAAAACATAAAAAAAAATTAATCAAAATTGAAGCGAAAAAATACAGATATGAAAAATTGAAAAATTAAAAAAATGACATGCATATAAGAAAAAAATAGAAGTCAATGAAAATTACAAACAATCAAGCTAATATAATACCGAGTATAAAATTTATTGCAAAAAAAAAAAACATGGTTCTATAAATGCGCAAATTGTATTCACAGACATTGCCTACAATATAGAACCGTGTTTCAATGTATAGAATTAAAATAATTATAGTATAGTAAATTATATACCCCGTTGGATTTGCCGACACAGCCAATATTTTTTTTTTTTGCAGGTTCAATTATATGTCCACACTCCAATGACATTCTATGTATTCATTGTTCCGAAGAACATGGTTGCAAGTGCAAATTCAAGTAAGTCCATCACTGTTTATTTACGCATACAAGATCATTGCATATACCGCTTTGAAATTATATATATGCGAAGGAACCGTTGAAATTTCTATATATTTTTTATACGCGCAAATAATAAAGTATACTTTTATGTATGCAAAAAAGTTAGCTCCTATAATACATATTTTTATTCTATACTCTTATTTTTGGCAGAGTTGCACTAAAACGATATACGCTCCTAGAAATGATGAAGATTTTGACGCTCCTAATTCATTATGCCAATAAAATTGTAAGTAAATGCATGCCGAAAAATTAGCATGGTTAATTTTATCTTGACCAAAAAAAAAGTGCATCTCGGTTTCGATACCTTGCATTTTTTATCTTCATTTGTGCTAAAATTCAGGGTGGGTACCGTAATTTGTATTCATTTTACTTACATGCGTGGATTTTTAGCACCGTTTTTCGCGACGAGTGCACATTTGTCCTTATTGTCAAAGTCAATTGTATTTTTTCAATGTTTCCCCATTCTTTTTTTTTTTCTTTTTTTCGTTTTTCGCAAATTGTTGCAGATTTTTCCCGATTTTGCAACTATATTCAGTGGAGTGCATTTTTATGTATTGTTTTGCAATTTTCTAAATTTTTGAGAAAATTTCGAATTTTTTCCAAGTTTCTTGTTAGCATATTGCCGCTATATTTTCAGTACGTTGTGAGTTTGTGTTCAATGCGTCGTAAGTATGTTACCTCTTTTGTAATTATATTGTAAACTCGTTATTATAATGTTCTTTGTGTGTTGTAGACGCGTTGCAAATCTGTTCATCGTCTGTGTTGTAATTACTCCCTTCGTTTCGATTTCACTGTTTGTTTGATGCGAGTGCATTACCAGGCCTTTGCTAGTCTGTTTGCATTCCTTGCTCCTGTGTTGTTTGTTCGTTGAAAGTTGGTCTTTTCCTGTGAGTTTATTTCAGAGTAATATTTGTTTAATATTAATTTCATGTTACTTTTCGATTCATTATATTTTATTTTCCTTTTTATTCGCTGCGGGTTTGTTGCCAATTTCTTTCCAATTTGATGCTTATTTCTTCATCTGTGCCTTCCCATTGTTACTGCAAAATTTGAGTGGCGTATGTTGATGATCTGCACGTATTCTTTTTGTAGATTGTATTTACACATTGTTTCAAGTTACTTGCTTATGCGCTTTAATTTTCGTACAACCCTTTTAATAATTTTTTGTTCTTTTGTTTTGTTGTTGTTTTTTATAGACGCATGTGTTTAGTTGAGTCTTTTGTTTGAACGTACTTTGATTTGCTATACTACTCTATGTGTACTTGTTTTAGTGAACTACGATGATGTCGCAATCGTCCACTTTTCTGTATTCTTTGTTTTTCAATTGTAGCATTGATGTAGCTACTTGTTTTTGTCACGTTTTTTTGAATTTTAATTAAATTTTTGCATTGATTATATATGTACGTATTTGATTTTTGCTATCATGACCTATTTGCATGATGATATGGCACAAGTATCACCCTCCTGATGTTGTGGATTTTGTGTCCACTTGTGTGTACCTATGTGTGGGAGTGTATGTTTTGTAAGTTTGCGTTGCTCGCGAATGTGCAAAGATGCAAACAGACACACACATTTTGTTTTTATTTTTGTTTGTATATCTTTTCATACCACTTTTTTAATAATTGCTTAATTTTATTCTACCCCTTTTTGTATTTTTTTTGTGCTGATTATAGAAAGCGAATGATGAGAAAGAAGTGAAAATTGAAGACATACCTGATTACAATTCTTTGAAAATCTTTGAAGACAAGAATTCAATTAGAATATATAACTTGATTCGAGAAACCAAAAGAACAAATGTGGCAAAGAGATCCAAAGCGACAAATTATATAGACCTAGAAAATTACTGCTTAGAAAAATTAAAGAACGTTGGGAAAGAGAAGAACAAGAGGGAAAAAACAAGAAATCTAAAGAGAATTCTGTTGGAAGATTACTACACAAGTTCAAATCATTTTAAAACAAAATTGACCTTGAAGTACTTTCTTCTAACATACGAAGAAGAAATGGAAGATAATCCTTTGAAAATTTTACCAAAACTTATAATTTAATCAATAAATTGTTTTGTTTTAATTATTTTATTTTTTTTAAAAAATTTTTATTTGTAATATTACTATTTAATGAAAAAAAAATGTGTAATTGATGACCAAAATAATATGTTTAAAGTTTTGGGATATACATATGTATATAAAGACATATGTGTATATATATATAGTTTTTTTTTCTTGCAATAAAATATAAATTTTTTAGAAATTTAAGGCAGTATATTATGCACACATATATATCACACCAAAAAATTCCCAGAAATATATTGTTTTAGAATTATGAACCATACAAATATATATTTCATTAATTTTTTAGTATAAATGTGTCCTTGATGCATTATGACATTTTTTTGTTTAAAAAATAATAATTGATATATTTTTATTATAAATTAGCTATCCCACCTAGCTATCTTTTTCTTCCTCCCTTTTTTTTTGCATGCAGCTAACTAAAGTAATTTTTTATAATAATATATATTAATTTATTTCAATGTATAATGTGTAATTCTTTTGCGACATTTTAATTCATGCATTTTTTTATGTTATGTTTTTATGGATATTGTTTTAACTGATATATTTTCTGCTACATTAAAAAATATACGCGTAAATTTGTATATAGTTCTTATATATCTTTATGCCCTTATATGCGGCCAATTTTTTTTTTTTTTTTTATATTTCTTACGCAAATTCGTAAAAAGATACTTAGCTTTCGTCTTATATCAGTTAAATAATTAACGCAATGTATAGTCATTAGCACATGGAGGAACATTGAAGCCCATGAGCTATAAGAAAAAACACAAAAATGGGTATGTCGCATATCGTTATATATACGAAACTTTAACAATTTTTTTTAACTAATTGTTAATAAAAATAATATTCTTCTGTTAGGAAAATCTTCAATAATAATGAAATCTTTTTTATTTTATTTTTTATTGTGGAAAATATTTCTTGTAACACTGAGTGCATTAAGTGTTACGCAGCCTTAAAAAAACATAATATAAAAAAAATAAACGAATTTAATAATCCCATATAATTTGAGTTCTTTTTTAATGTGTATAAAAGCGTCGCAGATTATATAATATAAATTATACAGCATTTTGTTTAACATCGCCTTGGAATTGTTCAAATAAATAAAAAAAATAATAATATCATGCCTCTTTATTTATGTGCTTTTCATCCATAGAAAATTGCCCAAAATTTTTCTTCCTCATCTAATAAGATAAATAAATAACAAATAGATATTAAACAAAGGGATACAACTGTATATCTGTTCAACAGAGTAATTTTCAAATGTAGCAATAAATTCCTGAATTTTTTCTACCCAATTTTCCGCCTAGGCAATCATTATTAAAGCGATGGGGATTTATGAACCCCGAATATAAGAATGTATAAGCGCAGAATATGCGCATGTTCTCAATTATGCAATCATTTTGAATAAGAATCAGATTCTTGCGCTATGTGCGCAGCGATTTATGTTGCAAAACATGTTGCTAACTTTCCTACTCATCTTACCTTCCCTCTGGCTTCCGATAGGTTACCGATTCGTAGAGCACTCACACATGGTTTGACAGTGAATAGAATTCTGCCGTGATGAAAAGATGAGGAAAACCATAGGAAAAAGATAAAAATTAGGCAAAATGTATCTGGAAAAAGAAGGAGAAGCTAATACCTCCTTAAATAAAAAACATTCGGAAGTCGAATTTTTTACGCCGAAGTCAAATTTAGCTCATGAGTGTCTTACCAGAAACGTAGCATTGGATAATTTACACACATATGTCAATACGAAGATTACAGATGATCAGTTGAAAAAACGAAAGGGGCATTCGAAAAGTTCTGCTCCTGCTGTAATAAAGAAAAATTTCCCCTCAAAGCAAAAGAACAAAGCGTGCTCAATTTTAAATTATATAAACGGATTTAACAATACGAGGAATATCTTCTTTGGAAAGGCAGCTACGGATGGCGCAAAAAGGAAAGGACATGTCGCCCCGAGAGGAGGCTCAATCAGAAAATTAAAAGAAAAGATATCAGATGTAAAAAAAAATAAAAGTGTCAAAAAAAGAATTTTTTCCGAGAGTACAACAAACATATTGTGGTACTTTAGAAATGTCGATATAAATAACAAAGAAAAAACCGACCTTCCTACCCATTGTGGTACAGATCAAAATGCTCACAATAGTTTAGATGATAAAACGTTTAAAGATTCTAACGGCAGAATTTATGCGCATGGAAATGGTGAGAATCACGCTGATGTAGATAACAATATTTATTACGGCGAGAATAATGTGCACTCAGGAGAGGGGGGAAACCTAAAAAGGGTATGGAGTGAAGATTACGAAAACAAAATGACAAGTGAAGGGAAAGTGAAATATCAATATGTTCAAAATAATGCCAAATTGGATTGTAACTACGAGGAATATTTGCAAACTGCTTACCTATATTGTAAGAAATATTTCCTGTACCGTAAAATGGAATGCTTCAGCAAGTATTTATTTTACCGTAAGAAGACCATAAAGAATTTTATTTTCCTAATTGAAGCCCTATTTTTGCGAAAGAAATACATAGATTTGCTGGACATGCTGCAGCGTTACAGGCGATTGTGGATGTTTTCTTACAAAGGTGTAAAGACAAAGCAGGAAGCTGAACTAAAGAACAATGCAAGGAACAAAATCGAAAAGGGGGACATATCAACAAAGGGAAGTAATTCTGAATGTGGAAAGAATTTCAATAAATTGATTTCTCATAAATACATTAAGAATACTTTTTTTAAGGTAGCTGTACAAAATGCCCCCACAGCCCTCGCAGGAGAAATGAGGAAAGTAGAGCATAGTAACATTTGCAATATTGAACACAGAGAAGTACACAAATTTAAGAAGCAAAAAAAAGAAAAAATGCATACACACAAAATGTATAACACCCAATTGCTTTGTAAACATAGAAATAATTATGAACTAAATAATGCCATTGGAGGCGTCATAAACGATGGGAAAATATGTAAAAAGAAAACTTGCAACAAGATATACTGCATATGCTATGTCGCCTTTGTAAAAATTATGTCGCTCATTAGAATGCAAAATCAAAACTGCTTAAACAGAGGCGTGAATTTTACACAAAAAATAAGTAAAAAATGTTTGCTCAATAAAAATGGCCATTATTTAACCCATGCAGTTATTCACTTGTATGAATTGGCAGGTTTGTATAATTACTCGCTGAAATATTCAATGATACTATTCTTGAAGTGTCCTGTCTATCCCCAAATTATTCTGAAGCTCTTCAGTTTTTCCATACTAAGCTTAAAAGATGAAATTTATTTAATTTTATTAGCGAAGTATTGTAAGAGCATTTCCTGGATGAAATATTTCTTCCTCTTCATTTTATATTCAGTGAATTATCAGTTTCGCAATAAAAAAATAGTTAGCAACTTTTTATTCTTACTGAATCGTGTCACAAAAGGAGGAAAAAACATTGCCAAACTGGCAAAAAAGAACAATTTTGCAAGAGAAATTTGCACAAAAAAGGGGGGGGAAAATTGCACCAAAAATACCCACGACGAATACACCCCCGGAGCGAAGAACTCGCTGTGCGGGTTTACACCTGATGAGCACAGCGAAAAAACGCACAATCGAAAAAGTGGTTACAACGGAATGGGGGAACAAATTGAACACAAGCAGTCGATTCAAACTAGGAAAGTCCCCATGCAAAGGATTTGGCAACTTACCTATGACATCGAAAGAAACGATAGGGGAGAATGTAAAGATGGGAGCGAATACGCAGGGGGAGAAAAAAGAAGACACGTTAACATCCCACAATATTTAAAAAGATGCTCGAGTAATCAAAACATGTACAGACATGAAGCAAACAGAAATGAGCATTTTTGCCGAAAAATAACATTGTACAGCTCTTTATATAGCAAGGTAACATTGTACGATGCGTATGTGTATATTGCACAAAATAAATTTTCAGATTATTTTCCAAAAATTTTCCTATATTCCAAATTGCATATAATAATCAATATTAAAAGAAGTTCTTATGAACAAAATTTTCCCATGTGTTATAGTTTAAGCAAACTGTTATTGATGGATCATATGTATGACTCCTCAGTAGTAGCATTTTTTGTTAACTCTGCTTATTTATTAAAAAAAGTTAGCGCTATAAAACGATTGGCTCAAGAATTAAAAAGAAACAATCAAAGGATTTGTTTTCTCTTTTGCAATGCAGCTTTGTTGTTACATTTTAAGCAAATCGAGCGATCTATTCAAATATATAAATATATTGTGGACTCATATCAGAACATTTTTTCTGATCTCTATTTTTATTCCTTGTTTAATTTAATATATGCCCTACAATTAACACAAAAGGCGCACCAAATTGTTATTTTTTGTAAAAATTTAAATAAGTTATTTTTTAATAATATAAATTCTTATATATTACTATCATACTATTATTTTGTAAATGACATCCCCACCAAATGTTACGCCTCGCTTAGGAGGGCTCATGACATATATCCATATCACCCTGATACGTTTTACCTCCTTTCTTTACTAGCGCTACAGGCTAAAAGGTAATGAAGTCAGTGTGTATATAGTTGCGGATTTTCATATGATGCCTTCTTCCCCAATTTAAAAACACGAATGTGTATACTCTTCTGCGCTCAGTGCGAATTACGCATGGAGGAGTTGGTACACAGTAGCAGCGCAATTTAGGAGAGTACAGCCTGCAGCGTAAATTTGGCGTCCTCGGCGGTATGCCATAGTGTAACATCTGTGTGCTGTATAATGATGGAAAGATTCCATGTATGGAAAAAAGTGCCAATCTAGCTTTGACGCGCGTTTGGCTTACACTCCCTCTATCAAATATAGCGACAAAACAACGAAGAGGTTGCCAGCACAAGAATCTTCGCATGGGCTCATTCGTATGAAGGCATGTGACTACGTCCCTGCGTGAATATTCTTATGTTTACAGACTTAAACACAAAAATGGCTTCCCGCCATTTTATTCATGCGTACCCATCTCTGCCCAGCAGAGACACGGCATAATAAACATACATCTTCCCCTTAGGTACGAAGAATACGGAGCCTTTAGCGAACTGGCCCTTTTTTTCAGTTTAAGAAACGGAAATCTTAGAAACTATGTCTTTTCCAACATTTATGGAAAGCAACATAAGCACGTTCCCTCTTATTTGTTAAGTTACCATTTGGAGATAATTGATTCCGACACAAGCACAACTTTGGGCATCCTCAATTTAAGCTCCCTCCTGAATTACGTGTACTTTGAAGGTTTAATAAAATGTTACATTATACTTCACTTTTGTTCGGCGAAAAGGTATGCAGAAAGAGGGTTGGGGTGAGTAAGATTGCACAATTTTTTCCGCGCTCCCTTCGTGGGAAAGAGGCTGCACGCGTGTATATGGGCATGCATACGTACATACATACGCGTACGTATGTACGCACATGAGTTTTGTCATGTCTGAATTCCGGAGACTCGTGTAGAATCCAGCTGACATTATTCAGAGAAGTTACATCATTGTGTCATCCAGAAAAATTGCGAAAAAAAACGCTTTCTTCTTTAGGTCCCATATAAACTATCTCATGCTAAGTAAAAATTTGGGCATCATGGCTGCAGAGTTTTTCCCACACAATTTAAGCCTATTACATAGTAAGTGGAAAAGGGCAATAGTGAAAAATGAAAAGGGTGAAACGAATCGCTTTGCAATGGTGATCCTATCTAGATAACCATTTTTATCGCTCACTTTCTATTTTCAGTATTGAAATATATCGATGATGCTAGACGAAGGGACAAGAAAAGGGAAGAAAAAGAAAAAAAGCCGAAATTCTGCATTAATAACGCTTACTAGGAGGAAGGCACAGGGAGAATTTTCCCCACGACGTAATTTTAAAATGGAGTTCATACATCTACTCAAATACATGTGGGTACTTAGCTGCATCCCTGCACTCTCACCGTCTGCTTAGCGAGCTATGATGCATTTTTGGAGAGTCCTAGCTGCCCACCGAATGGCCCTTGCAGGACATGGAACTGTAGCTTCTTTGACCGCATTACCTGAGATGTCACTTTGGCCCGACATGTGAAATGTACGTGTGTACGCACATGTGCATATGTATATATATATGTTTGCCCCTATGCGGGTCTGTTCATATGCTCTTATATATACACTTTTACATGAATCCATATGGACGAACGGGCAGAGCTCAAGGCTTATTCGCAGTTTTTGGTAATTTTTCGTTTTCACCACTTGCCGAATTACGCGGATAATGCGCATGTATTTGCGTGCACATGTATCTGGGCTGGTATCCATTTGTTTATGAGGACACGCCAGCGCTTTTGTCTCCCACGAAATGCAGTTAACTCTCTTACACCACTACTTGCGCACATGTAAGGGTGCACTTCACTTTTGTAAGAGCTACATCCGCAATGGCTAGACATGAAATGCGATTCACTTATAAGATTGAAATAGCGAATGCATGCGCTACTAGCACGAGAAACGGAGGAAAATACAAATATGAAAAAATAGGAAAAATAAGAGAAATAAGAAAAATAAGAAAAAATAAGATACATCGCTATGGCTGACCATGTCAGGGATCATTGAGATAACCGCTTCTAAAAGAAATGATTTCAAAGAAATGAAGTTTCGTTTATTTTTTCTCTACCATTTCTTTTTTTTTTTCGCGCAATGGAACGGGACCGAAGTTTTACACCAGCACTAAATTTTTCCATAAATGTAAATTTGTGGGAATAAAAGATTGGCGAGCTCTACACATTTTTTATCACACAAAAAGGTGTGATTGCAACATAGGAGATATTCTACCCTGCTGAATAGACTTTAGAAGGGATTTTTTTTTTCTCACTATTTCCACCGCAAGTGTTCAGTTTCACACACCGAAATTATTTTCACGGATGAATTTCCGCATGTAAAGCAAAAGGAAGAAAGGTGTGCTTCGCACTTTGTGCATGTGGTGTGTAATAAAGGCTGTTTTTGCCCTAACTCCATTTTGCATCACTATACATAGAGTGTATTCAACTTAAGAAGCTTTCTTCAACCCCCCTACTTTGCTTCCTCCCAAAATGAACATCATTGAGTCCAATAGGGAAAAGGAGAGGATAAGCCTACACAGCCATATTAATGGCTTGGGGCTCGATGCGGACGGGTTCGTGCAGGACTTGAACTTTGAGCAGAAAAAAAGGAAAAGCGGCAAAATGGGCCTCAATGGGTTGATGAATGGGCAGCCTAATGGGGCCGTAAATGGACACGCAAACCCCGATGACGCATTATGTAACGAATTCACGCGTAACGGAATGGGGGCAAATAGTGAACTTAATGGGTACGCCGACACAAATGGAGAGTGCACTCATCCCCAGGAAGAAAGCGACGAGGAAGTATATCGAAACTTTTATAATTGCAAGGGAATGATTGGACAAAAGAAAGCGAGAGAAGCCGCAGGAATATTTATCAATCTAATTAAGGAAAAAAATATATGCAAATGTTTGCTCTTAGCAGGCCCCAGTGGAAGCGGAAAAACAGCCATAGCAATAGCTATAAGCAAAGAAATTAGCGAAGATTCCATCCCCTTTTGCATCTTTAACGCATCTCAGGTATACTCTTGTGAAGTAAAAAAAACAGAAATATTAACTCAATATATAAGGAAAAGTATTGGCGTAAAAATAAAAGAAATTAAAGAAGTGTTTGAGGGTGAAGTCATCAAGATTGAACCATTTTATGATGATACATACGAAGAAAAAAAAATTTCCTATGTACATATTACCTTGAAGACTTTGAAGGAGCAGAAAAAAATAAAAATACACTCATCTATTTATGAAAATATTGTCAAAGAAAAAATTCAAGAAAAAGATATTATATATATTGAATCACACAGCGGGTTAGTCAAGCGGGTCGGAAAATGCAGCTTATACCAAGATATGTTTGACATCGAGACGGACACGTTTGTTGACTTGCCTAAAGGAAACGTGCATAAGAAAAAAAATATCATTCAAAATGTTACCCTTTACGATTTAGATATATCTAATGTGCAGCCAAAGGATAATATTCTCAATTTTTTGCAAAACTCTAAATCCAAAAAAACAGAAATTACGGATAAACTGAGAAATGAAATTAACAAAATTGTTTATAAGTATGTCGACCAGGGGATTGCTCAAATAATACCGGGAGTTCTCTTCATTGACGAGGTGCCAATTTTTTCACTCAAAAAAAGTGAAGTGAAATGAAGTGCAACAAAATAACGCAGAACAAATTAAAAAAACCTCATGTGTGCTGCCAATGACATCCACACTCCGTTCCCTTCGAATCAATTTGCACATTTTTGCTTCTGTCAAATACGCTGCACGAAAAAAAAAAGAAAAAAAAGAAAGAAAGGCAGTCCCCTCACCTACAGGTGAACCCCAGTTGCATTCCCCATTCGTTCCTTATCAATTCCGCAGGTCCATATGCTAGACATTGAGTGCTTCACTTACTTGAACCGAACTTTGGAATCCAACTTGGCCCCCATAGTAATTTTGGCCACAAATCGGGGAATATGCAACATAAAAGGTATCCTTTCTATTTCTTTAACGGCTAACCATACGCAGGCATGTATAAGGGCACATGTCTGCGTGTACACGCTCGTTCGTTCTCATTCACTTACACCTACACACTCGCGTAATCACACTCATTTGCCAATACGCGCCACTCAGGTACGAACATCATATCGGCCCACGGAATCCCCGTTGACTTGTTGGACCGAATCATAATTGTTAAGACGATGTTGTACAATAAGGAGGAAATACTGCAGGTATGCATAGGTGCAAGCGGGCTCGGCTTGTAAACCCACGTACACATATGGACTGCGTATGCGTCTGCATTGTGCCGTCGACGAACCTCCAGCCTAGGCACTTCACTCCCTTTAACAAAACCGCTTCTCATTTTTGCATTTCCACTGTTCGCACCTTTTCTCTTGCCTCTCCACCTTTAAGGTTCTAAAACTGAGGTGCAAATTTGAGAAAATAAAAATCGAAAACGAAGCCTTAAATTATTTGGCGGACATAGGTAAATCAAACAAAGTAGGAGAAAGTGCAGTTGTGTGTGTGGGTGTTTGTGGGGGCGTCGTCTGCTGTTTTCATTTCGACGTGTTGACTCCTCTATGTTGACCCTTCCGTGTTCAGTTTTCTGCGCATCTGTTTATTTTATTACAATTTTTCTCTGCCCCATTTTTTCCCCTGCGCAGGCATCCAGTGTTCTCTAAGATACGCCATTCAACTTTTAACCCCCGCGAAAATATTATCCAAAAGAAAAGGGAAAAAACGGATAAATAAAAGCATCGTAGAAATCGTTTCCTCCATTTTTTTTGATACAAAAAGATCCACGCAGCTTCTCTTGGATGACAAAAATAAATATTTGTATTAGTTTGCTACTTGAATGTAATAAGCACCAATTGTCTTTACGTCTTATTTTAAAAAAATAGGACGAAACTAATGTGTTACCCAATTTCGTTTCCTGCGGAGGGGGGCTTAACTAGAACGGCGATGTGTGCACGTCAATTCGTATGGTTACGTGACTTTGTACACTAACAAGTGTTGTCATAAATGTGCATTTAAGTGTGTATTTTCCTTCCGAACTTCACTGTATGCAAGCAGGAACGTCCCCTGTTTTGATAAATTTACCTTATATCTAGGAAAGAAAAAGAAAAAAATCCATTTAAGCGATACTTTTTATTGTCCATTTTGTTTCATTCTGTTCAATAATTAAACGTGCCAAAATGAGGGGAAAAATGTACGTGAATTTTCACCTTTTGCACACCTATAAATTAAAAAAAGGCGCGAGAAATAATCCCAGCTTTCCCCGTCGGCCTTTTGTCCTTCCTGCGGCACATTGCTAACATGGCAATTTCTTTTTACTTCATTTATTTATCTGCCTTAGTTTTTATTTTTTTCCCACTTAAATGAATTTTTCCCTTAAATTTTTTTTGTCCTTTTCCGCACCAGACATTCCTTTGTGACAAAGTGACACTCCTATAGCCCTTTTTATCGTTTAAAAAGAAAAAGATATCGTTAAATTATCTTGTACAAATAATTTTCTCGCAAAAAGGGATTACGAGATTAACGACGTTAAAATGTTCGTGAAGGGTTTAAATGGCTAACCTGTGTATATTACAAACACTAATGTCAAAAATAGATATTTTCATCGCAACTGTATTGCGCATAAGGGGTGGTTCCCTCAGAAGATCCTTCAGATGAAACAGTTCGCACTCTCCCGCCGTCACAATTGAGAAATGGAGTGATTTATTTGAAAAATGTGCTAAATATTGTTTAAAGAAAAAAAAAATAATTTATATTGCCATGATTTGACCGCATATTTTTACATATAAATTTTTATTATCATCCGTTTTCCTCTGGTATTTCTTCCCTTTTATGGCCCCGTTTGTTACTACTATTTCCTTGTTAAGTCTTCCGGCAAGTTGAGTACGCTTTGGCTCCATTTACAGCTTTGCGCACAAGTTCGAATCGCGCGCCATCCGAGAGGAAATAATTGAATTTGCATTTCTGCTTTGCGTCGGCCGAATGGTTCGAAGTGTATGATAAAGGCAAATCTGGAAAAGTTCAGCTGGAAATAAAAATGGGAACACGGAGATAGCAATTGTTTTAAAGTTTCCCATACCTTGCATAAATAGGCACACGCATGTGCATACGTATACATGTGTACGCGGAATGCAGTTAGCCACAATTCTGAAGGCATCACACATATGCGGGCACTTTTCACATGTTAATTCATCCCATTTTTCTTTTTTTTCTTTTTTGCAAGATGTAATGTGCGAAAGGGTGAAAATAGTTTTTATGAGAAAATCGCGAAAAGTAGATCATTAATTAATATATGATAGGGTAGAGGCGCAAGGTCCTTTTTTTTTTTTTTTTTTTGTAAAATGTCAGCAGATTCCTCTCCTGCGGTAGTACCCTTTGGGCTTTTTTAAGTGGGATGCATTACTAGCTTATTTTATTTCAAACTTATTCTCTTATTCCTTCCTTTTCCATTTCGACCATTTTGTCCTTTATGTTTCGCTAAAGTTTGAAATAAGACAAACGGAAGGGTGGGTAAAAATAAGCAAAAGCTGGCGGAGAGACTAACGAACGAATTAATAAATGGGTGAGTGGAGCACAGAAGTGCAGTGGAACGCATTCAGAGAGGTCTCCATGGCTGGTTAGCTTTATCGAGCTACAATTTTCTGCAGTACCCAAAAAGGACCATGTGACTCCTTTTTTTTTTTTTCTTTTCTTTGGAGCCATTTTGTCGAGCACTTTTTTGAAGTTCTTTTTTAATTTTTAAGGATGCTCTGCGGAAAAAATGGTTGCCAGAAAAATAGTACTTGAAATAGACAAATGCAAAGGGGGCACGAAGGAGCGAACCCGAGTAACCTGGTAAGGCTGCTAACACGGCTAAAACTGCATACACGGCTAAAACTCCTAACACGGCTAAAACTGCTAACACTGCTAAAACTTCTAACACTGCTAAAACTGCTAAAACTGCTAATACGGCTAAAACTGCTAGCACTGCTTGCTTGTTGAGCCGGCAGACGAAAGAACCAAGCGACCAAGCAGTCGAGTGAGCTACGGCATAATAGGCAGCTGGAACAGGCACCGACGAAAATGATAAGGAAAGAGTCCAATATATACGAGAAGCTGGACCGGATAGTGTCCGATGTGTTGCGAAACATAGATGCAGAGGCACATGACCGGGGGAGTACAAATTATCTGGATGAAAAAAACACAAACGAACGGGTGTATAAAAAATTCTTCGAACTCTTTAACAGAGAGAGTTACTTAGAAAAACTAACACATGACGAATTAGTGGCAACATATAAAGACAAAAATGCACACAAATATCTATTTTACATGTTCGAGTGTTTGCTTAATAAAATCACCCAAACGAGGAATGTAAGACACCTAGATTTTTTATTTCTCATACTGAGATACATTACGTATCTGTGGCTTTTGCTATCCAACGATGACAAATTAGTTTTAATATTCTACTACTATTTCAAGTTTGTGGATTTGCTGTTTAATTTAAAATTTGTGAGATGTTCCTTTTTTGTGAATATTTACAATTTGTTGATTTATTTTTATATGAAAGATAAAAGGAGAAAAAAAAAAAAAATTGTCTTTCCAGTAAAAAAATTAACGGAAAAGGAAGCAGGCTTCCACATAAGAAATGTCATATCCGAATTGAACAAAATAATTGCAAATGAGAATGCTCATTTTATTGAGACTGTTGGGAAGGAAAACAATTTTGTGAGTCTCCAAAGTGATCTTCTGTCATATGGAAAGGAACAAAGGAACGATTTGCCACCAAATGCGGAAGAAGATGCATCTACATGCGCAGGGATGCAAAATGTGTATGATTACCTATGGGTTGGCTATAATCGAGGGGAAATCCAGCCTAAGGAAAAGAAACATAAAAATAAACATACAGAAAAGGTGAAATCAGATGGTGCTGAGGAAGAAAAGTCATTTTTCCTCATAACAAAATGTCGAAATTGGAATAATGAGAGTTCTACCTTTCCAATTTTCAGCCTTTTCCCAGTTAGTAGCTCATATAATCTCTTTTTAAACATTACGAAGCATTTGTTCAAAATTAGTGTCTACGATTTTGGTACCTTTTTCCCCTTCCTAAGTATGCTTAACATGGAATTTCTACTTTCCCATTTTCACCTTTTTGAAATTCTGCACTATGTCCAACTGGAGGAGGTGAACTCGAACATAAGTGACTCCAAAAACAAAACAAAAATTG
Source organism: Plasmodium inui San Antonio 1 (assembly GCF_000524495.1). Taxonomy (NCBI): domain Eukaryota; phylum Apicomplexa; class Aconoidasida; order Haemosporida; family Plasmodiidae; genus Plasmodium; species Plasmodium inui. The sequence continues at coordinate 1,021,212 of NW_008481836.1, forward strand.
TGTCAATTAGTTCGAGCCAACCTACGCCTTACAAAGCGAATGAGCAATTCACCACAGAAGGGAAGAAATCCCCCGCAAACAACGATGGGATTTTTTCAAATAATAATAAAAGTAACAAGAAAATTTTGTGGAATATCCTTTTTGAAGAGCTAAAAAAGGTATACATGGTAGACACGAAAAATGTGAATTATACATTAAAAATATTAAAGTACTCTTTTAGCTTTTTTCTGTTTGAGGAAAAATTTGCAATAAAAAGTAAAGAATGGGGAACTCGCGTGACAAATAAAAAACAACACACCTTCGCACTCATTTCGCAAATATATTTAAAAGAGTTACTAAAATTTAGCCTATCCTTTGTGAATAATTTAATGAGCTCTAGAACGCTAAATGAGGAAGTCGTCTTTAAGGCAATTTCGTACGTGTTTTATTTGCTTTCGAAATTGATATGCAACACGAGTAATAACTTAAGAAAGCACATTCTGCTCAATAACGATAATAATCTCACACTCGTTGCATTAATAACGTATATTTATAAATACTTCAAAAGGGTTTACTTGGACAAGAACGCAGCTGGAGATGTTCACAAGGGGAGCGGTAGCACGGTTGGAAGTGGTGGAGGTCAAAATAAATTGAAGTACACATTCGTGACGCTCCAGAAAGTGTACCAGAAAATTCAAGAGTGCTTGTACATCGTCCTAACCGTTGACAAATTTGTTGAAGGGAATGCCAAAAAAAAGTTAGCGCAATGTAGTGATGGAGCGATGCCCCATTTGGACGGGCATCACGGCCCGAGACAGCATGCAGATAGCTGCGACCTGTACTTTTGTATCACTATCAAGATCAACAAAATGAACATGTTCTATTCCAATTTGGACATTATCAAAATGCTTTCAGAGAAGGACAAGAGCGTGTTCAGGAAATATATATACACTATTAACAAGAACAATGAAAATTTTGGCTCTTTTTTTTCGTGTTTACTAAATATTGATTATAGCGAAAATCAGTATGACTTGGTTTTAAAAAGGTACATCTCCAATTTGAAGGAGAAAAAAAATTATAAAAATAAAAAGTTAATCAAGCTAATGAAGCCTTACCATTCCCCCCTCAAGTACATCATTTTGAAAAATGAAATTGACCAAGATGGGGCAAAAAAGAGTTCCGTAAGGAAAAGCACTCTGGCAGTGAATTCCTCTCATAGGAATTACGATATTCATACTTTGGGTGGTGATAAGCGGAAGGTTATTGACTTTCGAGCCAAAAGGAAGAGCATGTACGAGTTTGGCAGAGGTCAAAAGGAGAGTCATGATTCCAGCCCCCTCCAAGGTGACGACGGGATAGATGGAGACTCAGCAGATGGTCACAGAGTAGATGGCATCGCAACCGATGAAACTTCATGCGATGATGACCAAACTGATGATGACCCAACCGATAGTAGCCCCACCGATGAAGACTCAGACGATGGCGAAGAGAGCGAACCGAGTGACAACCCCGTAAGCTTCCCACGCAGTTGCCCTAAGGACTACTTTTCCGACGGACTGAAGCGCGCGAAAGCTTCCAGCCCCCAAGCAAAGGTGAAAAAAAAAGACATGCCGATATTTGAAAATTCGATCCTTCGAATCAAGAAGAAGCAGCTGGACAGAACCAACATAGATTTTAAAAACGTGTGCCATAGTATCACTCTGACCATTAAAAGGTGCATACTCATCTCAGACAGTATGATTACCTACTTCAAAACTCACCAAGAGTTTGAAGCTAACTTTAACATTTACGTGTGCAAAAATATATTTATTAATTTTTTAAGAGTTTGCCTCCTAAGCGCCAGTCTCTTTTCGTACCTCTGCGTTAAGCTTAACTATGACGAGATGCTGAAGCAGATGTATGACTCGAATTTTATCATAATGTCGTACAATATTTTTGACAAATATATCTGTTTCGTGTTGGACCAAGACGTCAAACGGTTGCACAAGTATAAGAATGTGTTGCAGGTGTATACCAGGCGGATGAATAGGGGGGAGGCAGGAGCTGGGCGTTCCGCTGGGGCCACCTCCTCGGTGAATCCGCCGAGCGCGGCGAAGGAGCAGAAAGAAGCCTTTTGCACGGTTACAGCATCTACGAACGCTTATTCCTCGTCTCACGCGCAGCTGCACCGGGATGATTTATACGACGTTCTGGGCGCCAGGGAGAGCCAACGCGGGAGAACCTTCTTACTGTCGGACCAAGATGAATTCATCGAGACGCTTTATCTCAACACGTTCATGATTGTGATAAACATCATCTCGGTGTGGGAAATGTACCTAGAAATTCCTATAGAAGTTCTAAACAAAATGAAGTACACCTTTTTCGAGCTATTTTACAACACCACAATTAAAATCATAAAATTTATAAAAAAGGATAAGGGGTTTTTCTTCCTATTGAACATTTTAAAGTTCATTTATTTCAAATTTCTCAGCCTTCCTTTTAATCCAATAAACATACACACCACAATAAAGCTGCACGACTTTTACGAGTTTCTCATTAATGCTGGTGACGAAGATGTGAAGAAAGAGGAGGAGCAAAAATTTAATAGTGAAAATATGTACCTAAATTCGATTAGCCCTGTGAAATTTTTGAATAATCCAGAGAATGACACACAGAGGAAGAACCTTACCAGTGTACAAAAATTAAGCGTAAGCTGTGATGACCGTGTACTGTCAAACGAGCATGATTACAATGTGCTTAGTGTAAATAAAAAGAAGAGGGTAAGCATGGGCGGTTTAGTTCCCGTGTTTTTAAATAACAACACCACCAAGAAGAGAAGGACGAACATTTACCCGTACACTTCATATGACAGCTTTGAAAATTACAATAACCGTTCCTACTGCACGGTGAGGAACGGCGCCACTACGGGTCACGCACACATGGGTGATAAAACAAGCGCGAGGGTAAACTACGATCTGCGCGAAGGAGAATACGAAAGTGAAAATGTTAATCTTAATGACAATGTTAATGACAATGGCAATGACTATGTCAATGCGACACCGAAACGTAATTATAACTATGCACAACCAGGCGAACGAAAAGAAAGCGACATTTTCAGAAATACCTACCTGAGCAACTACTACATCCCACACATTGATCTCCTATTCATCATTGTCGATTTGGAAGTCTTTTACTACTTCGAAAAGAAGGAGTATAAGAAAATAATCGTTTCCGTGGAGAACGTCTTCAAAAGCATTATCAGCAAATGTGATTACAACACCAAGGAGTATTTACGATCGTCCATTTCCTACATTTACAACTGCTACCAACAAGTGCATCTCCATGACAGCAAAATTAACATCCAAAGTTGCATCGTTATTAGGCACATATTTAACCTTTACATGAAATCTAAGGTCTTCTATTTGAGCAAAAAAATTAAAAAAAAATTAGGACACTACAAGGATAGCTACACCAATGATGGGGTGCTAAAAATGGGTTATAACAAAATTTATAATAGCCTTTTTAGCAGCGAAAAGTGGAAGAACTTTTTTTACATCCTCTACGAAAGTGACAACCTAGGACGAAACAAAAGAGTGAAAATTATCAACAATCTGCTGACTGTACATATAAACACTCTGCTTTTCTTGATATTTTATGAATACCTATCCAAGTATGTAACTAAAAAGTTCATATTTTTCTTCCGATTCTTCCTATTTCTGTTTAACAAATTATGTGTTGCCATTCTAAGTTTGGTGAATTCGTCAAACCATCTGGAAATTTTTAACCTTTTCGATTGGCGAAATATTACCCAAGGAAACCACGCACAAGAAGAGGAAGAACTGGCTAACAAGGTAAGGAGTGCCATTCGTCTCATTCAAACCGGCTCCATATACCCAAAGGATGAGGAAATATCTCCCTACAAAATTTACACCAGGGGGGGAAGACACACCGACGGCAGAAGTAAGCCAATTGTCATGATCGACATTGATGAGCTGCTAGTCACCTACATCCAGCTAAATTTTACGTTTTGCAGATCGTGCTGCTTTTTCATTTTCTTCAAAAATGTCTGCTCGCAAAAGTATGAAATAATTTTTAGGGAGAATTTCACTAGTAACTATTTTGAGCGCTTTAAGAATAACCGAGATTTGTTCGACCCCATGGATGCTGTAAAGGAGGGGAAGACGGGACGAAATGACCATTCGTGTGGGGAAAGCCACACCGAAGAAGAGTTAACCCCCTATGAGGAATCAACTCTAAATGACTCCTTTGACGAAGACTCGGATGACAACTACAGAAGCGATTCCAGCAGCTCAGGTCTTTCCCAGTCCAGCTTCACCCTCATAGAGTATACAAACTATTGCAACAGCGTAGATTATATTTTCCTAGAATTTATTTTAGAAAAAATAGAAGAAATGGACGTAGAATATTACTACAGGAATGTACTTAAGAATTGTTACTACGTGATAAAAATAGAAACACTTTATAATTACATATACAAGAATGAGCAACTGTTAAGCAGATTTGCTTGCCTAAATAATGTGTATTATTTGTACAAGCTGTACTATCACATGTTTGTGTGGTCCCGCAATAAGAGCCATGCCATGGGTAAGAAGAACATCGATGCGGAAGGAATCAACGGGAAGGAAAATTTATCCAGCCTGTACAATGACATCTTTTACATCTTCGACGTGAACCGCATCTTAGGGGAAACCTTCTGCAGCAGGTATGTGCATCTAGTTGACCAGCTGGGGGCCTCCGATTTCACCCCTAGTGGAACACCTGATAAAAATGGCAGAAATTCCTCCTACGGATGCACAAATGATTCTCTCTCAACTCACCGGAGAAGTATCGAAGAATCGCCCTACTTCCTGTGTGACATTTACAACTTCAAATTGAAATTGTTCCACCCTATAAATTTTGAAAAAAGAGACTTGCCCAAAGGAAGGAGAAAAAACCCATTCGATAACTTTCCAATGGTTAACAAAAATTATCTCCTTAACTTGAAGCAGAAGCATGCCAAAGTGAACAAGTA
>NW_008481836.1:1026301-1110815 GCF_000524495.1 Plasmodium inui San Antonio 1
GCACTCTTCATGACACGGTGTACTTTCCCTCTGTCGAGGGAGTTGGCAAAGATAAGGGCACCCCTCCATACGTCCCACCCTTCAATATCTTTCCAGAATGCGACTTGAAGAACAACATACTTCTCATCTTCGACGTTTTAAATAACATATATGATGTATACCATGGGAACATATTTCAAAATCCCAATTGGGAAGGCTCCATTGTAACACAAATTGACACAAAGCTTATCGCCTATCTCAGCGAAATGTACAAAATTGCTCATCTGTACAAAATGTATCATTGCTGCATGCGGATTTTGCTACTCTGTCTCATTTTTACTTCCAGGTTTTGGCTAATTTATGTATTTAACGAGAAGCATACATGTAGGCGGCAGGGAGGTAGTTATCATCCCTCTGGGGGGCATAGCGAATATGATCAACCTGAGAATAGGGGAAAACGAAAGGTTGGGCGTAAACAAAACGAGAGGAGCGTAGACAAGGATACAGTCGTTCCAAGTCGTACAAACCTCGGACGTGGGCCGGGCAGGAGGGGAAAACCCAAAGACGGTGCTTATGACTCAAATGAAGAAATGAGAGGAAGCTCCAAACGAAGGACAGCATATATACTAACCGGAATTTATAACAAAATAGTGTCTCAAAGGAACGAAGATAAGACGAAAGAGACATATAATGATTTGCACAACTATATGCAGATGCTAATAGTTTGTACTTCGATTTTTTATCTCTCATTTTTATGTATAGAAAAGATACAGACAAATTTGCAAAATGCTTTTTTTCTTAACTGCGCTAATAGCTTGTATAATTTCTACGTCGATTTTTATGAGCACATTGAGAAATTTTGCAAGGAGCACCACGCGGATAAGCACTACCAGGATGAGCTATACGCGTCCTCCTTCTTCTTCGATACTTTCCACTTAGACCTAATAAACCTGAAACTCCAGGCTCACGTAAAAGCAGGAAGGTACAAGACCGAAGTGAGAAAAATGAAGAAAGCGTTAGGCGAATCGACCGCAAGGGTGGGCACAGAGCCCCAAGGTGGGGTCACTACTATGCCACGCAGCGAGCATAGCGGAGAAAGCAGCAACAACAGCCGAAGCAGCAGAAGGTACAGACGCCGCTGGGATAACGCGCAGGTAGACCTATTCTCCAAATTTCCATATCTGCTTTACTATAACGAACGCGCGGCCACGGAATGCATATCCAACTTAAGGAGGACGGAGAAGAAACACCAAAGCGATGGTAAAAACTTTTTCAAAAATAACATCTGCCTATATTTTAATATGATAAGATATTTGTACAAAAAGAGGAGCAAGTACATCGGTTTGCTGCCTTTTGTCAATTCTTACATTATCTCGATAATAACGCTCATGAAATTTACGATGGCCAAGTATTTTTCCAATTTTAATGTATCTTCCGATTTCTTTTCTCTAAAATTTGAACATCCAATACACCAGTTCGACATGGACATGCTCACAAAAGCAAAAAAGACGGAAGACGAAAAGGAAAATGTCAAGTTAACTAACAAGACTATTTTGATGAACCTGGAAAATCTCTTCTGTAATATGTTCTTGAATAAGGACGTGTGTTACCAAATAAAATTCGTTTATACCTACTACAAAAAAATTTCCAGCATTATGTTCAAAATGAATAATTTTTTACTCAGTTACTATTATTTGAAGAAAAACATACTGTTCATATGCGATTTGGTTTACTTCCCTGAAGTCGTTCATAACTATTTGCTCCTGATGAATATCATTTTAAAAAGTGGAAAACAGAGAATCGAGTTGCTAACCCAAGAGGAGATCTTCTTCGAAAATTTAAACAACCAATTGAGTATTTACGATAAAAAAAATTTGGACCAAGACACAGACACGAATTATGCAAAGGATAAAACAGTCAAAGATGTGAAAGATTTTAAAATTTATGAAGACAACGATTTTTGCAATATCGATTATGTAAAAACGCCGCTTAATACTTACTTAACTAAGAGGCATATTTATGAGTACAGAAATTTGTTGACTCAGTTTTTGGCCTACTTAACCTTTTTGATAAAAAATCCTGACCATTTTCGTATATTGTCGACGAAGCGTACAAAGGAGATACTCCACATGTTGTGCCTAATCCTTTTTACGAAGAAGAAAACGAACTACTTTTCCTGCAGCAAGGCCCGTCCGAAAAAATCAAAGGAGGTGACTACCTCTCCAGAGGGGGGTACTAACGGCAAAGACAGCTATTGCAACCATGGCAATGTGCAACTATCAGGGGAAGATTCCACAAATCAGACGAACAAAGAAAGGAGCCATCACGAAATGGTCACACCCAAGAATGATACGAAACAGAATGAAGGAAACCACAAAATAAAAACTTTTGAAAAAAACTTTTTAACATGCTTCAACAACTGTAACGAAAAAAAAGAAGAAACGTTTTTTATCTTCTTCCTCGAAAAATTATTTATCGTAAGTAACTTCGACACAGACCTATTCGACGTCGAGCTAAACGATGAAGAGCAAGTTGAGTCTCTCATAAAATCTCAAGTGTTACGTGATGTAAGGAATCTTAATTTTGTCTATCCAGGAGGTGCCGACTTGGACGAGAGTTTCCTAAACCTGGGGAGTGAAATTTCGAGTGAGCAAGAAAGGGCATCCAAAAACACCAAAGGGGACACAAATGAGGGCAACTGCATAGAGGAAACAATTCATCATTGGTGCCACCTAAACGCTGCTTCCCACCACTCATTCAAGATTAACGACATTTCAGTTTTGAATTACCTATATTTAAATTACAACTTTGAGCGAAATTTAACCTACACGGAAAATTACATTATTAACAGGTTTTTCACACTTAATTGCAAAAAAATGAATGCTTATTTTGTGAAAATATTGCTATACTACATCAACTTGATATTTTTAAAAATAAAGAATATTTTCTGCGATGACTGCATTTACACCATCAAAAAGCAGCAGTTCCTTAACTCCTCAGCGAATGATTGCTCTAGGAACATTTTTTTTTCCTTGTTTCTAAAACTTTTTCGTTTTTTCAATTTTTCCAAGCGAACTTTGAGTGAGTTTTGCGTCAATTATTTCCCCGGAAATAAAAATTATGCCGCATACCTAGACCAACTATCTGAGAGAAAGAGAAATGGAGACCTCTCAACAGCGCAGGTCTACGGAAATGATGGAAGTTACGTCACCGAAGACACACACACATATAATGTGGAGGACAAACAAAACAGCTTTGATGATAATCCAGCAAATGAACTAGACAAAATGTTGATGGTTAATTTTTTTGAAATTTTTTTATACCCACAGAAAAATTGCAGCTTTTTGGAGGTCCTAACTGTGTGCTATGAATTCTTGACAAACATGAAAGACGATAAATGGAAAAAACTGAGGAAAAGAAATAAATACAAAATGTACGCACTCTTAAATACGGCGGTTACCGAAAGGGGGGATCGAAATAATCCATCTGTTTTTCATTTCCAAACTGTCTTTGTGCTCCTATCCTTGCTGCTGCACTACACGTGCAAAAGCTCGCTGGTGCATGAAATGAGAAAAGTCGCCCAGTTCTTCCTAGATTTTGTGTTTTTTTTTATAGAGAACATAAAGAACAATTTGATTATACTGCAGATAATTGAGACCTACGGAGGGGGGCACATAGATGGACGCACAGATAGGCATCCAACTGCGAGGCAGACCCAAGTCAACCTACTAAAATTCTATTTCCGAAAACTGCTGTCCTTGCTATACCTCTACACAGACGAGCTGATATTGTACACCATCAAAAATAATATGGACCAGGAAATCAGCCAAAAAAATTACTACAGGAAGCATGCCCACGAAAATTTAAATATAAAAACGATTATTAATTACGAATACATAGGTCAACCGAACTTGAGCGAATTTTGCTTCTACTGGGATTACGCAATAGTGTCGATGAGCCACGACAAGAGTGACCTGTACATTTCTCGCTGCTTTAAAAACTTCTTGTTTGTGCTAATTCGAATCATTAAGGAGAAGGCAATAGGCGAGGAAATAGCCGAGGAGGCACATAATGTGGGTCGATTCAGTAGGGAAAATAGGGCTGCCACCAAGGAGAGGGGAAATTCTCGAGACACTACTAAAAAAGGGAAAAATTCCCATATTGAGGGAGATACAGAATGTTTCAATCTTTACGGAAAAATAAATAACCTTTTTAGCGTACTAAATGATGAAGCTTTATGCGAGCGATTACTCATTCAGGGGGGAAATTTCCCCTTAAGCGATAACACAATAATGGGACAGGTAAATGAAAATATAAACGATTGCACAGATGATGCACACGAAGTGTACGCCGTGAAGAAAGGCAATTTGGGGAACAATTCGGATGAATACAATGGAGCATCTCCCAGAACTCCCATCCTATGTAGTACCATCGAATGGGCAAGTAAACACTCCCGGGATGACGCCATTATCCGTGAAAGTGGCACGCGTGGCAAAGATGAGAATAGCAATGTAGCAATCCACGCGGGGAAATATTTTGAGAATGATAAAATGGGACATGAGCAGTTATACAAGCATCACACGGTAAATATTTTTTTCACATCCATGGAAAGAAGAGGAATGGAGATAAGTGACGAGCTTGGCGAATCGAATAAGACAAGGAAAGGTAAGAGTACCGATTCCTCTGCATCACTCTTGCCGAAGGAGAAACACCAGCTGGCAAAGGCTATCCAACTTGTTCGGTTCCTTTCGCGCTTGTACAAAGAGGCCGATAGCTGCATTGAGAGCAAAACCGGTGAATATTTCCACGTAGAAAAAATACATCTAAATATCGAAAGGTTCCCAGTTAGGGAGAAATGGAATTACATAAAGAAATTAGAAAAAATACTAAAGCAATATCAACATATGATAAAAATAATGTGCGAAATTTTACACGAATCAAAGAACGTGGATAGGAATAGAAGCAATTTAAAGATGTTCATAGATCTGTGGTGGAACAACAGATATAGGTTAGAGCAGCATTTAAAGATACTGAACTTAGACATCTCTAACACCCTCGGGTTTTCCATCCACAAATTGATGTCCATTCCGTTGATTTCTTTAAATATAAGAACCAAAATAGTGCTAAACAAGAGTCTCAATAAGAAGGATGACGACCAAATGGAGTTTTCCATCCGCAAGGAAAAAGACAACACAGAGGTGAGCAGCGCATATAACACCCTGTCAATTGTTAATAACCAGAAATCTTATTTGAGTACCAATTTTGATCTATTCGTAGTGCTATACTACTATTCGAACATGCTCAACATCATAGCGTGGATTAATAAGTGGGGGAGGTACTTTGTTCCTCCCAGATACTGGGACGGTTCCCATTTTGTCAACGTCCTCCTAAACTTGACTGTTTTTTCCATCGTGATGAAGAACTGCAATGTACAAATTACGCAGACGAAGAGGAAATACTTACAGTGGGGAGACATTTCGGGTATCAACTCGCGTCGAATGAATAGAGATGAGAGCACCTTCATCGGTAGCGTAATCCGTCGAGACACTACGGATGGGGTAGACTCCTTCCCATCCCGTAATATAATCAAGCGAAGCCCTGAGAATAGGGAAGCTTCCAAAAGTTTGATCCCCATTGATAAAAAAGTCGTGACATCCTATTTGCCTTTCATTAATAAGGATATCGAAACGATTCTACTTTTGGAAGAAAGGAAAAAAAAAAACAAAAGGAGAAACACCACAGTAGGTCAACCATATTCCCTTAATGTAAACCCCCCAAATGAAGGAAAAAAGCAGACGACCCTTTCGAGTATCCCTCACTGGAGTGTAAACATTGAAGGGGGAAATAATCACAATGACGGTTACCATGCTACATATAGGAGCATGCAGAGGGAGCAACCCGAACATGTTGAGGCCATCTCAACTATGGACAAGAAGTACACAATTGTTATACCCAAAAGGGGGAGCGAATTTGCCTACCCGCACAACACCAACAGTAAGGACACTGCCAGTAGGAGCAATACCGACATTGATGAGAAAAGAGAGAGGAGAAGAACTATCAATCTAATCAGTGAACGGACAAACAATAGCGTAGATAGCAATCGTGTGGATAGCAATTGTGTAGACAGCAATCGTGTGGATAGCCGTTCGGTTTATAAAAGCGAAAAACAAAGCAGAGATCAAAGAAAGGTAAACTCAACAATATATGGATATGTGAGCCCCCTAAAAGCAAACAATTTTGAGTACATAAAGAATCAAGACCAAAGTGACATGCTCACAAAGGAGGGGAAAAAAAAAAGAACTACAGTGGCAGGGATGTTAAATTTAGATCTTCTGAACAAACAAGATGATAAAGAAGAAAAAAATAAAGAGAATAGTTATTTAAAATATCTGGATTTACAAAAAAAATGTGATAGGGGGGTACTGAAATGCTCTTTCCTGAAATTAAGGATGTACTTGTATAATATACTTATAGATATTTTCGAAAATAATCATATTCATCCCAAGAACATCTTTAACCTTTTTAACATCATCACTCATTCGTTCGTTACTGATGTGATCAAATGCACCATGGTGGATGATGAACTCGATAGTGAACGATTAACATATGTGAGAAACATAGAACATGGGAGAGTGAGGAAAAATCCTGTCATTGTCTATATACATAACAATTTAAATAGACTTCCCTTTGAAAATTTGGAGCCTTTAAAAGATTCCTACATCGTGCGGGGGGTGCACAAGGCGGTTACTGCGTATTTGTACGAAAGGATGTTGGCGAAGATTAAAGTGGAGGAAGCCAAGCGGAAGGGGCTGTCCGTTTCGAGTACACTTCAGGGGGAGATGGACGCAGTGGCAGGGGAGGAAGAAGAAGGAGAAATGGAGCCAGGGCTGGGAGCCCGTCGAAACCGTAGAAACCTCCGAAACGATGACGAATCGGACAACTATGACGACCAAAGTGACGACTTTTGCCTGGACGAGTACATAAAGCAGGAATACTCAAAAAAGTGGAAAATTGATCATGTGAAAAATGTGTACCAAAAGAACAGTACCCATTGTATCAGCACCGATTTGCGTTGTTATGATCCCTTCGAATGGAAAAAAAAAAACGCTGACGCGCCACAAAGCATCATAGATCATTGTACCACCTCCAAAATGTGTAATACAAGAGGGGAAAATAAACACGTTTTCAAAAATAAAGGAAGAAGCTCCCTTTCGTATATATTGACGCACCAGATGGAGGTCTCCAAAAATTGTGAGAAGAATAACGATAATTACCACCATGGTCTTAAAACGTGTCAGGTAAAAGCGTTCCTTCGTTATGATGACCAGGCCAAGAGAACATCCCAAGTGGATCGATACAACACTTTGACAGCACAAACGACAGATACGCCAACTCCATATGGGCATGAAACTCTCAGCAATGCCGGACAGATTGTTGCCAATTATGGCTCAAGGATAGTACCGGCAAAGGGAAAGGGAAGATACAGCTTGTTCGTTTCGAGTGAAGAGACAAGAGGTCATCTCGAAAAGGGAGACATTACCGGTAAAGCCAATCCCTTAACAAGCGCTCCGGATAAAGGCACAAGGCAGGTGCGTAGGAAGGGGCGAGGGAAAAAAAACTCACGCAAGAGTATCTGCATTGAGCACTCCTTCCTAAACCCATTCAATAATAATAATAGTAAAAAGGGTCAAACTGGCATGCCATTTAGCGAGGACCACATTAATAGTAGAAATAGCTGCAGCCAAAATAGGGGAAGAAAAACCCTATACAATAGATCAACAGAGGAGAAAGACAAATTGGGATTATCACATTCTGCTAACAGGAGGGGTAGCGTTAAGAAAATAAACCCTCGTTCGTCATGCCCGTCCCAGTCTTCCCGCTCATCCTCTGGGTTGCCTCCTCCTCCATCCTCCGAATCAGAATCCGAATCCGTTTCGTCAGTGGAACTAATTCAAAATGAAGACGAACTGAGAAAAATATTCATGAATGCTAGGAAATCGATGAATATACACAATATGATGGGGTCTTACATAAACGAAGAATACACCTTTTTTCGTTTAAAAAAAAAAAGAAAAAAAAGTGTAAGTGAATCAGAAGCCTACTTTGATGACGGAAAAATGTTTTCAAGATCATGTGCAGAAGACGTTAAAAAGGATAATAAAAGGAGAAGCTACTCGGCCGATCCGGAGCATCATTCAAAGGTGACCAAAATGAAATACGTAAAGTACGTTCCATACTACATTAAAAGTTCCAGGTTAGTAGATCCCAAAAAGAGTAACATTTTTTTTGTGATTAACCCTAATGGGGATTTAAAAAGAACGGAAGACGCCACATACCCTTTCATTTATTTTAAAAATAAAGAAAGGTACAAGTATAAAAATTGGAATGGCTACTTTGGCAAAGTGCCATGCGAAAAAACTCTGCTGAAACATTTGTGCTGTGATGACTTGTATCTTTATTGCGGCCACCAGGGGGGAGAACAGTACATCAAAAAAGACATAATTCAAAATGCCATTCTGCGTTATGACGACGGATTGGACGAAGGCGAAAAAAGGGAAGACACCAAAGAGGGGAAACCCAAAAAAGCGCAAAATCGAGATTGCCAAATCGAAAAACGTAGTGGAATCAAGGCAGGAAATAAAGTTGATCCCATTTTTACTCATAATAAGGACAAAAAGAGAAGAAATTCCTGCAATTTTGAGGCAGAAAAACGCTTTGTGGACAAGGGGATGAAGAGAAAATCTGTTGGGGATATCTTGCACATCCATGGCACCAGTGACAGCAGCGATGCCTTATGCACACAGACAGAAATGGAAGATGACGCCAATGACGATGTTGATGATCCCCATTTTTCGGCTAACCAAAATGATGGCATAAACTCGTGCGTTTTTTTAATTGGATGCAGTTCCGGGTTGCTATCCTCACATGGTTTTGACTTGGACGTATGGGGCACCCCCTACGACTACATAGTAGGTGGGTGTGTTTTCGTTTTTGGGAATCTATGGAATGTAACAGACGGAGAAGTTGACGGATTTACACAAAACTTTTTCTGGAAATGGACACAGCCAAATTCTTCATCCCTATTTTGCTCCAACTATAATTATAACGATGTCCAAATGGCAAATGTTTCAACATTTTGCTTTCGCTTCTTCGCACAAATGTTAAGGGCGGGCTCACAAATGGATATGCGCGAAGAAGGCACAGAATCGGGCAGCATCGGCTGGAGGGATGACGATAGTGAGCATAACGGCGGCAGTGACGACCACCTAATCGAAGTGGGGGACAATTTCGTCACGGTCAATTTGGACACGTACACATACTTCAAAAAGAATTATTTTTTTTATAAATATTTCCAAAAATGCTACAATTGCAACATCGTTTTAAACCAAAACCTTTTCAGTATAAATCAGAACCGGAAATACTCCTGGCTTAGTATGACAGAGGCTTTAGCGGAGGCCAAGCAATTTTGTCGCTTACCAAACACGACGGGTTCGGCCGTTGTTATTTATGGCCTACCCTTGTAGAATCTAACGGGGAACAAATCGGTGCTTGTGAGTTTGCGCCATTTTTTTTTGTCAGACATTGCAGTTTATTTATTTTCATATATTCCAGTTTGGCTTAATGTTTTTGTAAAATTTGGAACGGAATTTTTTTTTTCTTTTTTCAATATTTGTTTTACGAGCCTAACGTGAGGGGTTCTTCACGTACGCGTCATACAGATACACATTTGGTACATGTATACTCACTGTGGATGGGATCAAGGCGTCCCCTTTTTGAGCTATCCACAAGAGCGCCTTCTCTAATTATCCCATTCCCTGGCAACTGAGCGGCAGGGAACCGTTTATGCAGTTCCTTTCGCCTCCCCATTTCTTTTTAATTCTCTTCATAATTAAGGGTGAAAGGTGAGATAACTAAAACGGTGTTTAACTATGGGAACAACCGTGCAATTTCAGGTAGGTTAATTGCACCTGTGCGGACCTTTCACAAAAGCTTTTACAACCAAACCGCTGTTATGCGGCAATGGGGGAGGGGGGAATGTGGATGAGAAACATCGTGGCGGAATGCCGCCTCAAGTGTGAACATACAAATGTCCATACGTAAATGTCCATATACAAATGGACAGGGAATGCTTAAAATGGATGGACATATGTATAAATGTGGGTAAGAACGCAATCACGCATGTGTATGTGAGACATTGTTGGGAGTGTTTGACGTTAGGAATACTCTGCCGAGAAAACGGCTGTGTATTTCATCCGTAATGCTGGAACATTTGCAAAAAAGTAAAGAGGAAAAAAAAAACATTAACAAGCTTCTTTAGCATAACGAATCTGCAGAAGTGGAAAGGCGCCATTTTGTGATTCCAAATTGAACCACTTAGCAAAATTACTGCGCTAATTTGTGGCCCGACTTGTTCATTCGCCAATTTTGCAAAAAAAAAAATAATGAATTGTTCACAAAAGAGGGAAGATATTTAAATGATTTTTGATTTTTTTTAACCCTGCAAAAATAAATAATATCGCATTATGCATAAATGGATAACCACATTGTATACACAAAAAATAATGTAGCCTTTTTCTGCGCAAAGTTCCAGTCCTCCAATGAGGTAAATTAATTAAAAAAAAAAAAAAAAGGGAGCATATTTTGTGTGGAGGGCAAAATATTTAGTAAACCCTTGCTCACTCTGCCAAAGCATTCATCGTACTTCCCTTTTCTCCTTTTACTAAACGGCCAAAATGAAGCATAAAGTTAAACGTGATATAATCAAATGCAAAAAGAAATTGGAGAACTCCATCAAAGCTTTGGAAGAAAAAATTTTAAGACTTGAAATAGAATATCACCAAAATTGTAATGTTAATGGAGGGAATTTAATGAAAGGTTGGGATAACTACTTAAGGAAGGCGTCCCTGGAACCCCTATGCTTTAAAACGTTTAGAGATGACTACAGCGATGCGTACATAGAGCGGATGCTGTCCCTAACCTCTTGTACCTCCCCCGCGGCTGCTTTCTTTCAAAGTGAGAACCAGGAGAAGGGCAAGTATATGCATTAAGATCGAGGAGTATATGAAATTTCGGCCAGCTACACAAGAGCAGTGGTGTAAAGCTTCTGCCTTCTGAAGATTGCGCCCCAATTTGGTGATCCGATAAGAGTTGCCTCGTTTATTTTACTGGAGACAGCAGAAATGTGTCCTGCGGCACCGTTACATATATCACAGAGTGAGCAAGAACAAGACATCAAAAATGCGCCATAACGGCATGTAATAGCTGAATGAAAGGGATACCCCCGCTTTGTAACCTTGACAACGGGCGAAGATCACAATTGGGAAAAACGGCGAATGTCACGATGAAACTAAATGTGTCCATAAAATGCTGTATTTAATCACTAAGTGGAGGCACACCTGTGGAGAAGCCTAAGCAGTGTGCCAGTTTGTGAATCTTACTGACGAATCATTGACAGAGTAACAAAAAAAATGACGTTTTTTTTTGAAAATAAAGTTTAAAAAGAGCAGTGATATGAGAAAATGCTCCAAGTGACAAACGGGTAAAACTACCCCATGGGAAAGGGGTGCACCATAATTGTGCAGATAGGCCTACGTGTGTGCAAGCATATATAATATATATAAAAAATATATATATGTTTTCTTTTTTTTTCCTAACTCGCGCGGTGCTCCCCCTGGGGGTGGTCCTTCCCCTGCGGAACTCCACAGAGGGAAGCGGACTGCAAAAGCTGTTCCTGTTCACGAAGTGGAATAAGCCGCGTCCTCCATTTCGTTTCGCACGTCGCATTTCATTGAACAAGTGACATACATGTCCCACTATTGACAAGCAATATTACGCTTTTTCATTTTTGTAGAATTTTTTTTTTAAACAAATTAATTTTAATTTTTTTTTGTAAAAATCTCCTTCTCCTGATAGAATGTTTTGTTCTTTTTCTCCTCGGCCCTATATACTGATTTGATATATCCTTAATTTCTGACCAGCCTTCATTCGGTAGTACCTTAAAGAAGCGCCCCTTAAAAAAGAAGGAGTTTTTTCTTCTGGTTTTCCATGGCAATTCCCAGAGGGCGTTGTTATTTTGTTCCTTGTCTACTTCTTCATAGTGCTCTCCTTGACTGGGGCACAGGGCCAACTCGTTCGAGTAGTCCTCCTCCGTTTTTACCAACGTAGTTTGTAATTTTAGGGACGATTTATTTAATTTGCTGAATCCTTTATAGAGATAAATATCGCAGTCCTCCTCCAGGGTGAAGTTGATATTTTCAGTCGTTTTCTCCTCCGTTTCGGTTTGGCATTTAATGCGATGCGTTGGGTCTCTTTCATGTTGGCTGCTACTTCTAATGGCGCTGATAACTTCTGTTTCAGCGTCATTCGTTGCGTCTTCCCTGGAAATGGGCAAATTCTCCACGTCTTTTGCGTTTGCTCCCTCCTTGAGTTGTCCCTCATTAAAAAATGCTTCATCCGGATGGCTTAACAAATTGGTGCTATTTTGTTGTAACTGCTTTTCCTTGCCCATGTTAATACGTAGGAAGTCTTCCTCCTTTTCAATAAAATGTTCAATAGGGAGCCCTGTATACTCAGCTGATAAAATAACGTCATACATTTTGGGCCTTTCGACGTGGTTTTTCCTTTTCAGGGATTTCTTTTTATCATCCGTTATGGTGACTTTTTTCGCCCTTCGGTGGTTCTCCTCCCCCGGCAAGTAGTTCATCCCCCTCGGTAGGTAATCCATTTCGCTTGCAGTCCCTTCCTGATTTAAATTAGCCCAGTGTGGCACATGTCCCCTCATTTTTAACTGTATGTACATGTCTTTTTTAGCAGAACATTCTCCCAACAATTTTATGTAAGATGAGAGATGATATGGGTGTGTCAAAATGTTGGGTATTTTTCTGATTCCCAAGTTGTTTTCATAGCGTACAAAATCGAAGAGCCTTTTTCGGAAATATTTATCATACATGCTGACAATAAAGGATCTGGAAAACGTTGCATACTTTCTTACAAAATTAACTAAAAATGGGATACTCACAGTTTCGTAGCACCTTGAGAAAAGGCCAATAATTTCCGCATTGCTGTTATGGTTAATCGTTTGGCCCAAATAATTTATCATATTTTCGTACGAAACTTGGGAGTACTTATCCCTATACATTCCTATTCTGCTTATTATCTTCAGGCACAATTCTGCACTGCAGTTTTTTACAATTTTATAGGCAAAGAGGTTATTTAAAACGTCCAGGGGAAGACTGTCAATGTCTAATATTTTTATAGTCTCCATCTGGTCATAATTTACATTTTTTGCAAACTTGTCTTTACGACGAGGGGGTTCTTGGGTACTTTGGTTATTCAAAGAATCAATTAATCTCTTGTAATGTTTTTCTTTGGTCTTTTCCTTATTAAATAAATTTGTGTCTTTGCTCAGGTGTTTGAACTTTTTTGGCAACTCTTCCGATATTTTTAATTTACACAAAATGGAGTTTCTAAATTTCATCAGATGCTTTTCATTTTTTTCAAAAAATTCTTTCATTTTTTCAACTTCCTTCTGTTCCTCTTCGTATATTTCGTCGATAAAGGAATCCACTTTGTTCTTCCCGTTCCATTCTGGAATTTTGCTACTTGGCTTAATTATCTGCAATGGGCTTTCTTCCTCCAGGTGGGCGTTCTTCGCTGTCCCGCTTTTTATTTCCTCTGAGTGCTGATGCACGTCACTAATTTTTTTCTGCTTTCCCTGAGTTACATCTTTCGCACTCATGTAGCAAATTTCGTATTTATTCACTTCCGAGGGAATCACTTCTTCGTTAACACAATTGTGGTTTTCCCTTTCATTGGGGTAACTATGGCAAGTTCCTTCAATGATTGAGCTGCTTTCCTTCTTAACGTGGGCACTTTTCCAGGACTCCTTATATACGCTATTGGCAGAGGCATGCCAAAGGTTCCCAATTAGGCTGGAGTTCAGATTGTTCGTGAACAACAGCGTGTCGATATCGTCTTCGAATTCTTCTGCGTCTTCTCCCCCCCTCAGGGGTTCATCTTCATCCGGCGGGAATTCATACTCGTCCTGTTCGCGATTAACTTGGTTCGAGTTCACATACGACTCACCACGGCCGAGGTCCTCTGCATCTCCCTCTGCCTCCTCGTCTGCTTCTTCCACATATGTGCAAGAATGTCCATCCTCAAATGTGCTATGAAATGTGTGGTCGAATTCGCCACTCCTATCTTCTACATGTTGACCATACTGCAATGTTTTTAACGTTTCTACATCATCCGTTTTTTTAGCTCCCCCGATTTCACTCCTAAAAGATGAAGCTCCGCCATGTGCCGCCTTTTTCTCAGATACCCCATCAAAGGAGTAATGACGCTTGCATATGTGGGCATTCCCCTTCCCGTGTTTAAAAAGAAAGGCTACATTAAAGTGTATATATTGCAAGAATCTCTTAAATGATAATGTATTTTTTAAGAGCATTTCAAACGGTTGGCATTTCATTCATTTTTTCACTTCCTACTTGAGGGAACAAACTGATTTGTGCGCGCGATGGAAATGACACTCGAACATTTCGCTATTTTTATAGAGGTGGCATCTTTATGCAGTTATTCCTATATCTTTTAATCGTGCAGAGTGTTCGTTCGAAATTTGCGAGTAAATTGCAACATTTTTTTGGTGCTTTATTTTAAACCACTTAGCCTTCTTATTTTTAATTTTTCACACTGCAAAGTTGCGCTTCCCCTATTCGGTTTGAACGTGGCCATGTGGAGTTTGCTAAAAAGAAGGGCTCTGCGCGGAAATTACGCGGGGAGCTTTCGTGCTTTTCCGCATCGCGAGGGAAGTTCGCTTTGGCACAATTTTGTCAGGAATAATTTCGCAGCGGGTAATTTTGCTTGACATAATTTTATTTTATTATATGGAATTTTTCATTTCTTTTTCCTCTGCATTTTTTTCCCAACTGTATTTATCTCCTCCGAAACTCGACGTAACCTAGCTCATTTTATTCTTTTCTTTTTGCATTCCCCCCCCATTAGCCAATTTAAACGTACCCAGGCTGAATGGCCAAATGTTTTACATGTGAAGGAAAATAACCGCCCCACGTTACCATCCATTGGTTGGTGCTTCGGTACCCTCGTTGAGATAGCAAAATTGGTGGAGCAAATTCCACACACTGCATATAAACTCTGATTTGCGCTGCATCGCATGTTTATGTCCATATATACATAGACAACACAGTTTATGTATCCACAAAAGAACATACATGTACGTATTCGCATGGCAGCGTGGCACGCGAGAAAAAGAACCTACGCAAGATAATATTCACCTCTTGAACAGAGCGAAAGAAAAAAATGGGAGCCCTATGTCACACTTTTTTCGCCATGCTGAGGGACCTTAGAAGTTTGTACAAACCGTACACGGCCTTTTCCTTTTTGTTTTTCCCTTGTGCCATAAACGTATATGGAATTTATAAATTCAATAATTTGAAGTCCCTGTCCAACAAAGACGTAGCTCAGGCCAATATGAAGTGAGGGAAGTATAGAATGTAAGGGGAGCGCGAAGAATCAATAATGGTTAAATGCTTCAAAAGGATGTGGAAAAAAATCTTCACGGTGAAAACAGCCATTCTTTCATCCTCATTTCCAAACAAGGGGACATCACCAGGGCAGAGCCGTATGCACATTTGCATGTGTGTATACAAAAAGGCACAAGTCGTTAGACATATATGAATCCAGTAGATAATTTTTAATGCTTTACCATTTGGAAATTCGTAACAAGGATGCGAAGGAATGAAGGAACGAAGGAGCTAAGGAGAAATACAAGACCACGAATTAGCGCTTAAATCACAGCATAGCGTAGTAGAAAGAAAAAAATGAGCACACAAACTTGAGAATGCCCAAAGGCGCATATAGAGGAGTCATAATTCTCTGCATAGAGCGAAAAAAATGCGTAATAATATACCTCCGCTTTGGCATGCTTACATGCGCGTCCATCCCCCTTAAGGGAAATATTTTTGCACACCTCTCGTAAGCGCGTATTTGTGCACATTTACACGCTATTTTTTTAAATATAGTCCCGTCTATTAGCATTCCGATGCGACCCAGTAGCTGTCCCAGATGGTTACCCTACATGTATGTATGTGTCCGTGCCCTTCACCCCTCCCTTTTTGGATATTTTTTTTTCAGTCTTTATATTTTTAGAGGATAAGATGCGAATTCCTAAGCTGTACGTCCGCCTAACGTATGACAATACATATACCATGGGCAACTAACTTTAAGTGGAAAAACAGTGAATCATTAGGCACTTATATAAAATAGTAGGACGTGCACCCGTGCCCTTGCAGACGAACGTATCGCATGCTCACATGCAGATGCAGATACTGATGCGGACACTGTTGTAGATACTGCTTTACCTACTGCTGTACATACTACTGAACATACAGTTGAACATACTGATGCGCGCACCCCGCCGTACAAATCCATGACGCAGAGAGTTCTCGCAGCCCATTTTTTAACCACCTAGATTAGCACGTACGTTATATCACTGTATATTTATAATTCGACTGCCATCATATTTAACTGGTACGATGTTTATACGGCGGGAAAAGATATTGACCTGGGGAAAATGTCAACGGCATATGCACCTATACATAACTATTCCTATTCGGGCATACGTCATTTAAGCGGCGCTGAGTAGGAAAAATGCCCCCTTTTGAAATACGTACACGTAGAGAATAATGAGAAGTTGGAACATAACAATAGGATAACACCAAGAGGTTAATGTATACCCATATATCTATACATAACTATTTCCTCATGTACATTATGCAGTTTGAAGCGCTGTAACCAGTTCGCCTTTGTAAAATGGGATTCGTTGACCAGCTGGTGAGACGTCACCTCTGTATCCATCTAGTTATAGCCACCCACCCAACACCATCTGGTGGCACTTATATATATAGCCGGGGGAGAACATTAAGTGGCGAAAGCCACTGAACATGCGCAGATGCAAACACAAATATTGCGTATTATTCCTGCAAAATATCATCTTTCGAGTTATTAAAGCTAGAACTTCATCCCAAACATAGGGGTGAGCGGATGAGTAAGAACAGTTACACAAAGGGTTCATCATATAGTACCGCAACAACACGCACTAGCTATCAACAAACGAATAGAAAAACTGAACACTATACTGACCATTACTGTTTAATTACGTCCGTTTTCCGCATTACATTTTATGTAGTATTTTTCTACGTGTTAATTCCCTGTTGGAGATTCTCCCATTCGCATGTTTAGCGTGAAACCCGCATGTAGCATAGATAATAATATTGGGGCTCTAAATTCTGAGTGCAAGTAACCGAAATAGAGTGATGTATTTTTTTTTTTTTTGTTGTGCTGCCGTAGCAACGTAAATTGTTTTCCCCTCCTTGCGTAAAAACAGGCTATTATTATTACTATTGTTACTACCATGCTGTAGTAGTGCAGCCTACATGACTTTCATTTTTGCTCATCCGTCACCCCAGAGTATGTGCTTTTAAATGACCGCTTAGAAGTAGCTAATCTGACGCATTTGCAAGGAAATTGCCCAGAACAAGTGAACGTCGTTCACTTTCCAATTCCGTAGTTTGAGTATCCCTCAGTTTGACTACCCCGCAGTTTGACTATCCGGCAGTTTGACTATCCCGCAGTTTGACTATCCCGCAGTTTGACTATCTCCCTGTTTGCCCATACCGCATTGGCTCATTTCTCTTCGAGTCGCGTGTTTGGATACTTCTCTCATCTTTTTAACCATTCACCTGCGCATACTTCTGACACTTTACTGATTTTGAGGCCTGTGCCCCCTTTTGGCCCTCGCCATTTTTGTTTTCCTCATTTTTGGCCTTTCCCATTTTTCACGGCGACTTGGCGTTATGGCTCCCGATGCCTATCCCACCAACTTTGCACGAATGCATTTTCTCCCCTGTGTAATTGTTTTTTATTGTACAAACACATTGGTGCCCCGCTTCTTTCCCACAGTGCTTAGTGATAATGCAGGAAGGTTAATTCTGCCTTCTTAAATTTGCATACAACATTATTTTTAAAGGAGTTTTTTTTTCTTTTTTTTTGCAATTTGAAGAATATCCATCTTTCTTGGCGCATTTGTGATTTATTTCTCCCATCTTGTGCTAATTAATAGTGTGTTATGCTATACAAAAGTATATCTGTTCGCATGAGAATACGTACGTGTATATATACATGCCTTTGGGTGTACACATGTATACACATACATTAGGCTTTTTTTTTTCTGATAAATCTGGAAATTATCATTCATCTTTTTTATACACCCACCCCGCCTTAATATTTCCCCCCCCTTTTTTTTTTTTTCTTGTAATTTACATTTTCAGTAGTAAATTGTCTTTCATTTTTTTTCAGTGAGATTTTTTTTATGAAAAAATATCTATCACGATATTTAATCAGTCTAATTCTTTCACTTTGAAGTCCACGCCGAAAGGGGGAAAGGAAAAAAAAGGAAAAAAAAAAAGCGATTCAAAGCTATGCATTTTACCTGCGGAAGAAGATGAGTACACAGAGTTTTACACAAATGCGCATATGGTATGTCAACAGGTTAGCTGAGCACATTTTTTTTTTTGAAATTTCTTTTTGCAAAAAGCGAACAAATATAATGGCACGGAACATAAATCCGTAGAACACGACAAAGTTCAGCCTAATCAAATAAATTGTATGTACAATTTAAGCTTTAAAAAAAATTAAAAACGTCAAAATTAGTATAGTACAATTTGGACGTGTTAGCAACCGTAGCCTAAAATTAAGGTGCACTTATAACGCACGTACACTTTGGTGCTTACACGTGTAAAACTTACACGAATACACGAAATGATTGCCTATATATATGTACACCCTTTCATAGTGTATATATATTTAAAAAAAAAGGGACTATTGGACTATTAGACTATCGGAAGAAACTGTATGGAAACCCTTTTATTTAACTAAAATGTTAAAGTAGGAACAGGAAGAAGAAAAAAAAAAAAAAGGGGATATGATTATGGATATGGATAGATATAACGCTAATGTGGAGAAGAATTTGAATTTTATAACCCATAAGAACCGTGATGATGAAAATATGAATTCTAGAAATAGAAAAAGTAGTTTTATTGAATTCCAGTATGACAAAGTTGTAAATAATGTGTTAGGATTATTCAGGAAACAGAACAAGCAAAGGTTTCTGTCAACGTCATCTGCCCTACGCAATGACATGCATGAACAAATTTTAAGTTCTCGATTATTCTTAGATTTATGTGAAGATAGAGAAATACTCTTACATAAAATATTAAAAAAAATAAATATTTTGAATTTAATTTATTTTCGTTTTTTAAAAGAATCTGACATCGACGACGTATTCGATTTGCACAAGGAGCTCTTTCCTGTAAAGTACCACTCCGATTTTTACTTCAGCATTTGTAATTTTCCCGATGATAAAGTGATAGACGACGAGGTTACGAGGGTCGTTGAGAAGATTTCTCGCTCTCTCAGGAGCAATGAGGGCGCCAAACGGAACGACGGCGTAGTGAAACCGAAAGAAGTGAACCGAGGCCGAGGGAGAAGCAGCGGAGACCGTTACGGTGTGTCGTGTAACGGCGGCAGCGCTAACCAATCGAGCCCAGCCCCCCCTGAGAAGAAAAATGAAGAGAGGGTAAAGGAACGCGACGCCTCCCCGCGAGGTGACGACGATCATAAAATGAAAGCAAAGAAAGCCAAGGAGAGAGCAGAAACTGAGAAAAATTCAGATTGTAAACACTATGATGTAGACAACATTTCAAATAAAAAGTTGGTGAACTCGGAAGATTACAATTCGTCAAATCGTTTCGTGGACACGGATAATGATGGCAAAAAAAAAATAAATAAAAAGTGGAAGGAAGAGGAAATATTCTCTATAGGTGCCTTCCTTCCCTTTTCATTTATTGATTATATAAACAGTGATCATGTTACTAAATTTCTGAAGAGGAAAACGATAGAAAAGGTGAGTGAAAAGGAGATCCTACTGGATTATATCAAATTTATTGACCACAGTAATAGGTCACATAATGATGGAAGCGACGCGATTTCCGCGCACACAGCCCAGTCAGTAGATACCATGCAGTCTATCCACACGGCCCATTCGGAAAATCCCTTCCAGTCCGGTGATCATATCCAGCCGGATGACCATGGTCATGTCCAGTCTGCTGAGTGCTCCCCTTCAGAGAGCAGAACAAATGACAGAAGAAGGCCGCCTAGTAAGCTATGCACCGAGTCAAGCAATTTGACAAACCCATCTGCTAAATGTTTGCCCACGATTTCTTTCGCGCAAGGCACACATAATGATTCCCCTGTGAGCAAGAGCAAACGAGAAATGTATAGTAATAATAAGAATAAGGATAGTAAAGACGTCTCTAGTAGAAGTGCAGAAAAGGTGACGCCCCACAGCTGGGTCCCCTATGGAAATGGAAACAATATGTGTAGGTACAACGGAAGTCACCTGGAAGAATATATAAAAAAAGAAGAAATATTAAATGAAGAGAACAGTCACGTAGAACATAAAAAGGAGAACTGTGCGAGTGACAAACTCGATGATAAAAATCGAGATAGAAGTGACAATTTCAAAAAGGAAGAGTACATTAAAAAGTACCCCCCAGAAGTCGATGAAATGGAAAAGGATACGAATCGTAACGGTGCACACAGCAGTAAGAATAGCAGCACTTGGGTGTCTTCCCTCCAGAATGACAAAGGCGTGGGAAGAGGCGAAAGTGGAGAATGTGCTGGAAGTGGCGGAAGCGAGAAAAAGCACGGTAACACGCAGTTCAACAGTTACCTAGGCAATCTACACAACAACATATATGATGATAATAATAGGAACATTCAAAATATTTACAGACAGTTGAAGGAAAAGAACATAGAATATGAAGAGAGAGGTAACCCAATTCTTGGGACAGAAAATGTGATAAGTCGATTGAGAGATAAAATCTGTTTAAAGAAAGAAACGATCAATTTGTACAATCGTAATAAAAAGAGAGTGAAAAAAGATTACCTCGTTGGAAGTGTGTCAAATCTGATTAACTACCAAGATGCTAGAAACGAAAAGGATTTTATCAATATATATAACCATTTTAAAAAAAAATCGAATAACCCAAAAAAGGGAAAGAACTACTTAAAATATGTGTACGATTCATCTTTGACCTTTTTAGAGAATTATATACCGCTAGAGAAAAATGGAAATTTCAGCGGGAGGGAAAAAATGACAAGCATCTTCTCATCGAATAATCTGAAAAAGACGGATCAAAATGAACTATCCAACGGAAGCACATTCCATAGAGATGGCAGAAGTGATAGAATGAAAACACAGTCAAACGATGTGCTGAACGAAAATGGTGAGAAGGTACCTAACTGCTCCTCGCATCCCTTCGATCAGGAAAAAAAAACACTCGTACATCTACAGAACGTGCTGAACGACTTATCCGTTTTGCGAACGCAACATGTTAATAAAGACACAAAATTTGAAAAAAAATTATATGAAGAAATTTACATGAATGAAAATATCAAAACTATGACCAAAAAATACATTAAAAAAAAAATTAACAGTATTTACATTTTAACTGTGGGAATAAGTGAGTACTTTAGGGGACTGAACTTAGCTTCCTACCTCATTGAATATACCGTGTTTTATTTCTATTTCATTATTTACAGAATATTTCTGTACAAGAGTAAATTTTATTGCTACATCGATAACGATATGTTTTATAGCATTTCTCCTAGCCATCTGAGTGATAAACACCAGAACGATTTTTTCGACGAGAATTTACTCAGGGACAACTCGTCGGACGATTTGTGCTCCATCCTGAATGATGAGAAATCGTTCCCTGATAGCGACCACAAGAGGAAGAGCATAAATGGAAAGGAAGACATGTTCATATGGGAAAGGATGAACTGCGTGGAAGAGGAAAGGAAAACATCCGATGGGGCACCAAGTGGTCCTACTAACTGTTTGCACGAACAGTTGGAGGAACAGAAAAGCGAAAATGAGTTCGCCAATCGGAAAGACTCTGCGCGGAAAGAACATTTCGTGGATGCGCAAATGGATGACGAGAACAACGTAGTGGCATCGAATTTTAAAGATAAGTCCCCCCTTTGTGGTAATTATCCAACTGAGCTTAACATCCATCAAGCGGACCAACATAGGAATAACAGAAGGGAGAGTCACCAAATGGGGGACAACCCCCCACCCACTTTTAAAACGTACAAAATGAACAACTTGAATAGTCATGACAATGATGGAAACAAACGCAAAAACAAGTGGAGCACCGAAAAGTGCAAAAATTATAGCATTTCTAATGGAGTTCTACGGGAGTGTTACAAACAAATCACACTGAATGATTATTTGCACCACTTGTATGTTGTTATTCATAACAAAAACGCGGAGATGTTAGCAGAGAAGGGGACACAAAAGGGAGAAACGCAAAGAAGAGATCCTTTTCCTGCGTTCTTTAAATTCCCCCTATTTAAAAGTCCCCTATCCTTCTCAAGCCTAAACAATAAAATGCTGGAATTTTTTTTAAACAATTTTTGTGCCTTCAATTTAAAGGACAGACCATTTTTTCACCTAAAAAATGTTAATGCAAAAAGGGCTTGCTTGGATTATAATGATCATGATGATGTACCCCTGCCTCTGTACATGTACCTACATGTGATAGATTATAACAAAGCGGCCATAAATTTGTACAACAAGCTAAGCTTCGATTATATATGCACGTATGACAATTTTTATGATATAAACAAAATGACCTTCTCTTCCTATTTGTATGCATATTTCTTTTAGCTCCCAATTTGTTCTTCGCGCGCGCCTCTAAATTTGCGTCTCTGTGTTTGCGTTTCTTCCTACGCCCATGTGTTATGCTTTATTTGCAACGTGCATCGCGAAATGCGGGAAAATAAAAAAAAAAAAAAAGTTGCAATGGGGCACACACATCAAGCTGCGCAAATTCCCTTTTGTATCTACCGTGATCCTCACGCTTCCAATGTTTCACAATTTATACGTTGCACGTTACACATTTTTTAAGGGGGAGAAATACGAAACAGGTAATGTCAAAGAGGGGATTAAACCTTTTTAACTACAAACCCAGCTGGATTATTTCTTTGTTATTTTCATTCATTTTATTATTTTTTTTTTTTTTTATCAACGTTTCTCTGTCAAGAAAATGGTTCATACGTATCCGCTTATGTATGTGCCTGTAATATGTATTTGCTTATTTATACATTGCATGTGTGGGTAATGTCCCTTCGATCTGCTTTCCAGCCACTTGGTCCCTGCACACACATGTGTCCACGTGGTACAAATGATGCTTAACTCATGTTATGACAACAACGCCTCTCGAAAAGCAAAGTCTTCTCGTTTAAAAAAGATCACTCAGCGTGAGTGTGTGTGTTCTGAGCGAAATGAGCATTCACAAAAAAAAAACAAAACCTTCCCCTCAGGGAGGGGAGGGCTTTTATCCACCTAGGACAAGCAGAAAAGTGCGACATAAGCAGTTGCAAAATAGCGCAACAGAGTAACAGCGTAACGGCGAAACAGCCGGACGGAGAAACTGTACAATCAAAAAAAAGGTGGGAAAAAATGCCCCACTGGGGAATGCGTATTATGGGAAGTAACGCACACATAAGTTTAGCAGCAAACTGTTACGTATGCTTCTTCTTTTTTTTTCTCTTTACCCCTTCGATGCCGAAAATTCAGAGGTAAATATCCTGAGGCATCACGGGAGGGGGCGCAACCGCGGCCGCCCCACAAATGATGGGGCTACACTTGGAAAATTTTGTGTGCTGCAAAACGGAACTCAGATAGTTCATTTTTTCTTCCTCACTTGGACAATTCGCAAAGGCATCATGGCAAATGAGGATTTCACTAAACCCTTCCCTTCTCAGGTGACTTATTTTATTTTCTCGGAAATTTCTTTCCGCATTTTGCTGATACAGTGGATATAATTTCCATCCACTCTCCCATTCCAGATAAATTTTGTAAAAGGGGTCACAAATGTGCAGCACGTAGGGACCATGGGAAAATGTAATAAATTCATAATTTAGCATTTTCATATATTTCTTTAAAATGTAAATTTCTTTTTCTCCTTGCATATTTTTGTTAACGCTACATGGAAGGGTCCGAATTTTTTGAAGGAAGTTTTTATAATCACTTGGGAGAAGGCAGTATATATTTTTGAAGTCGTGTATCAGGTGCATTTCGATGAGTTTTAGGTTGAAGACGAGGTTGTCCCACTTGTGCGTCTGTGCCGCGTCCTCGCGAGTGTCGTCATTGTGGGGGGTTTCTCTTCCGGAGTCTTCACTTCCAGAGTTTCCACTTCCAAATTTTTCTCTTCCAAATTTTTCACTTCCAAATTCTTCACTTCCAAATTCTTCACTTCTAAATTTTTTACTTCCAAATTTTTCACTGCCAAATTTTACGCTGGGGTTATTTTCCCTGGGGGAAGTCTTGCTACATCTCATCAGCTCCTGTTCAAATGAAAACATTTCCTCCGCCGTGGGAGAAAATCCCCTCGCCGACGCTGTACTACCATTGCCTTTGTGAGGGGGCCCTCTACCATTGGTGTAATCCTCTGAAAGGTTGCTTCCCTCCCTTGAGGTGTCTCCTAGTGGAAATTTTATATCATCGGCTCGTGCGACCCTCCCTTCAAATGGGTCGAAGTTTGTCACTACGTTGTTTATCATTTGTTCGTCGTGCGGCGTCTGGGATGGAGGCTCGGGGGTGACTCCCCCTTCTTTTGTTTTCCCCCGATGGAGCGAAACTAGGCTTTGGGCATCCCCCTTGAGGGGCCTCTTTCTGACTTTCATAAATTTGTTCAAATGGCTGAAGGTGAGGAATATATTTTTTTGGGATATCATCTTCCACTGTGCCATCTTTTTAAACAAGCTAACAACATGACTGACTTGATTAAAGCTGGCAATTTTCTTCGCATATATGACATTAATTTTGTAGGTATGTTTTTCCGACTGAATGAATGACGGGACGACGGGTAAAACTTGGCACATAGCTTCACACGGCAACTGGGAAAGTTTATTCACAATATGAATAAGTAAAATTTTTACAAATGTTTTGTCCACATAACTGAGATAGTGCGAATTCATCAATATTAAGTATAAATGGTATGTCCTGATTTTTTTTATCCTTTTGATAATCTCAAAACTTAAATTGTTCAAATATCGCTCATTCAGAAATTTGCTCTTATTGTATCCGTAAAAAATTCGACACAAATAATGGTCGTTTAGAATGTTCACATTTTGAAGAAAAAAAATGGATAACAAGTCAAATATATTTTTTACATGTTCGTTGCATACAAACTGATTAGACGCTTCCATGTTCTTGTTCTCAATATTGGTGTATATAAATATGTTGTCTTTTTTGAGTAAGTTATCTACATGGTTGTTTCCATTCCTTTCGCTTCCTAGACATTTCTTCACCTTTTTTTTCTCATTTAAGCATGCGTCCTTTTTGATTAACATGTGTCCATTTTTATTATCATCCTTGTTGCCACAAGTTTCGAGGAAAAAAGCGCAACCGCTGTCGCCATATTTTTCCCGTTTTGTCTTTAAAAAAAAATATGAATTAATGTAACAAATGTTTAAATAAACCTTTACCAAATCGTGAATGTCGAAAAAGGGTTTCTTTGGGATGTTTTTCACCCCCTCCTGGTAACACTTCGGATTTAATATATTTTTTTTATTTTGGTGAAAATCAGTAGAAATGCAATTTACACTATCTAACACTAAATTGTGCAATTCTTTCATGGTCGAATTTAAGAGGTGCAATTTTAGTAACTTATTTTTACTGCAGTATCCTAGATAGTATAGCACTTCCCTGTTATTTAAATTTTGCAAATTTAAATTTTCAAAATTGGGGGAAATTTTCCCCTCAAAATGGAACTGATTTCCACAATTCTCATTTGTGGCCCCGGACTTATTTGGAAGTTTGACATTTGGCTGACTTGCGGTATTGAAGAAAAAAATTCCCTTCCTTCTGCTTCCCTTTTCGAGTTTGGAGAATCCAATTTTTAAGACAAACATTTCGTCCCCAGCCTTGGTGATTCCTTCGCCGAGGATGCGGCGTACATGTGTCAGGGGCGCGCAGAGCATCGCATAGGAAAAAGTTTGCGCCCACGTGAAACATCTGCATCTTTAGCAAATCTGGGTTTTTTCTTTTTCCGTTCACTCAAATTTGTGTTTTTTTTGTGTTTATTCAAACTCAAATTTTTTCCTACTCTCCGTTGTTGCGTAGCAAATGTGGAAGAGCTGTATTTTGATAGCTCTCCAATTTTGGCACTTTTCATTTTGTGATTTCCGCGTGGGCTCCCGCTGCATTGCTTCGGCACCTACACCCTGCTTTGTTTGCTTTCCTCACGTCATTTTTTCGTCATCACTGTGGTGACTGTCATTATTCTCATTATTGTCATTTTTTTTTTTTCTTTTTTTCTGCCCGTTTTTGTTATTTTTTCTTTTTTCCTCCGCACATTCCTCCCACATCGCACGGTAATTTTAAAAAGGCTACGAAAAAAATGTGGCAATTTTTTGGACCGTTTTACTCGTTGCCTGCATGCTTCAGTATAGAAAATTGAAAGGGGCGAACTCCGACGTGGTGCTTTTAAGGCCTCGCCTCCTTCGAAGGGAGAGACACCCCCAAGGGGTAAATGGGCACATTGCCAAAATTGCTACCAGAAACTGCGAATGAATGAGAGCCCCATTCTAGCGCTTATATCGTACTTTTAATACTAACAAGGCGAAAACGTCACCCCCCTCCTCATTTGATACCTACATAAAGTGTCCCTCCCCATGTGCCAAACGCGTACTAGGTTGCATACATAGGCATGTACACAAAGACATATACACAGAGGCATATACATAACTACACACGTAGCTGCATGCGCGGAGGGCTCACAATCTTTTACCAGCACCTCCACCCCGGATAACCAACGAGTGGAACGATGGCAACGATGGAGGAAGGATTGAGCACCATGAAAAAAATCAAAAGCAACATGAGTAAACTTTGCTTCAATAGGTCCAACAAGCTGAACGGAGATTTTAAGGGTCAGAACGGAAAGAAGTAAAAAAAATAAAAAATGAACATTACTAAGAAAGGCACACATGCACAGAAATGTGCACGATGAAAAAAAAAAAAGACTCATATAAAAAGGTGTCCTTTTTTTGTTTGCTCCTTTTTAAAGATGACCAAATTGAAATAATCCTCGACAACAAGAACATAACGCCCAAGCCGATATACTTCAATTTTCAAGAAGCAGAAGCGAAGAAATCTTTTGACCAAATAGGTAAAGCTCCCTCATCTCTTCTTCGATGGGATTGTCCAGGGGGGCCACAAAACGAAGACAACACATGCATACTCACATTGACACATGTGTATTTTTGTGATTACATCTGCTCGTTTGTGTCCCTCCCACTTATTATTTTTTGAAGAACCCCTCCAGTGGTGGACAAGCTGGTTATTATTTACTCCTCCCAGCTACCGACACATGTGATGGTTCTTCCTTTCCCCTCATCAGACTACTTACTTAAACAGTTTGATGACAAAAATGAATTTATCGACGAGAAGGGAAGCTCAACAAAAGCTACTGATGAAGCTAATAAAATAGGAGCTATAATTGATGGAGAGCCAAAACGTGGACTGGGGGAGCAGGATTCTGTTGAGGCAGAAAACGAGGAAGGGGGACCAAAAGATATTCAGTACGAAGAGGACATTTTAAAATCCTACGATGGTAAGTTGATAGACTACTTGTGGGTGAGAGGCTCGAATTGTGGAGCATTTTATGCGCGTTCCCCTCCACTGCGACTGTGCAGCTTCTTGGCTGCTTCCTTCTCAAGTGCAATGATGTTCCATTTTAACCTGCGCAGAAATCCGGTTGAGCGAATCAGAAACGATCAACCTGCTGAACATCCCCAATATGCTAAACGACATGGAGGAGGAAAAAGAGGCCACTGAAGAAAAAAACCAAAGATACGAAAAACTGATCAACAATGACGAAAGCAATTACATATGCAAAACCATGCAGACATTAAATGTGTTCAGAAAGAACAAGGACGTCTACGTTTCCACCATCAACAAACAGAACAGAAGTTCCCAGACGAATTTACACGAACTGCACAAGTTGACTATAAGGAATCCATCGGACATGTTAAGCGGAAAAAAGAAAGGCGGAAAAAAAAAGAAAAAAAAAAAGAAAAAAAAAAAAGAAAAAAAAATACCACTCTAAGGACTTCTCTGCATTAGGAAGTCCTACGCAGTGATGAAACCCGACGTGGAGCGGGTGCGAATCATCCATAAGCAGTTCGCTCCACGTGCACCCATTCACAGCCGCATCGGAAGGCACAATCACGTCGGTCACTTGTCCACTTCAGAGCTTCACCAAGTGCACCCACTCGTTCTCCCCTCCCCTGCATGCGTACAGATCCGAGCTGCTACACAAGAAATTTTTGAAATATAGAAACAAAAAGCTAAAAAAGATCATGGACGAATACGGAGACTCTCTAAACATTAACGAAAGAGTCATTTTGAAGAAAAACATGTGGGTTCAGATTGTTGATAAGAATGTAGTAGATAACAAGCAAACGACGATCATACCAAAATCGTTTTATAAGTCCAAGAAAAATAATACATCCCTTTTTAATACCCTCTTTTCCACAAAAAATATGTCTCGAACCTTGTCAAATAAAAGTAGAACATTCAGAACTAGAAGCAAATTTAAAAATATGAAAACGATGAAATTTTTAACAAGTAAGGAGAATTCTTCCGTGGTGCACCTCTCTCTCTGTGTGATGCACATCCGTGTTGAGATGTGATGTGCTGCTCATGTTAGATAGTTGTATCCCCCCATCTACTCACTCACTGATTCTCCTGAGTGTGTGCTGAACTGATGGGGAAAAGAAGGAACCCTCCCCCCCTCGTTCGTCACGCAGAGTGTTACACAGACGATTACACAGCGGATTAGACAGCGGACTACACAGCGGTTTACGCAATGTGTTACATGCGCATGTTACATCTCTCGTGCCAATGCTCATGTGCCACATTGTGGGTGTCCCTTGTTCGTTCTTTTGCTCCCCCTTGTCAAAGGCAGCTTCAGCGAGGACGAATATCTAATCAAGTCGATAATCAAAAAGAAAAGGGAGCAAACGGACGCGTCCCCAGAAACGCCAGAAGACACTGGGGATAGTGCAAATATTATCCCATGGAAAATAAACAACCAGAAAAAAAATTTAAACAGAGGATCCTTTGTTCATATATTAAAAAATATGGAAAAGTACGTAGTACAAAATGTCTACTATTACGAGCAAATGCTGTACAAGAACATCCACTTGAGTTACCTAAATGATAGGAGAAAAAATAACAAAGTGAAAATGTTCGATGGGGAGACCTACGACGCCCTTACGAACCCAAACATTAACTATAGGAGAAAAAAAAAGATCATCAGAATGAAAATAAAAATGAATTTCAAAAAGACAATTAACTTTTACAAAATTAACAAATTCGTTGATATTGCTAGTAAGGAAGAGATGCTTGAGCAGAGAAGTGCACCCCCCATGAACGGAGGCCCCCAGTGGGCTACTCACTTGGACCTGCTCAAACGAGTAGCTGTTCTGTCCAAGGGGAAGAAGAAAAAAATAAGACGACAAATTTCATCTGGAAAGTTGAGGACACAAATCAGGAAAAGGGCAGCAAGGAGAACCGGAAAAGGAGTCCTCAATAAAGTTCCAAACCAAGAGGAAGACCAGACAGAAAAGACAGCTGAAACGCAGGCAGATGATAAAAAGGCGCCCGAACCAGTGTGCACTGCAAATGAACCGAATAAAACTGAACATGACAAAACCGAGGGAGAGCACCAAATTTTCGATATCATTGCAAATGAAGAAAGCAATGAAGACAAAATAAAAAAAATCAGCACGCTGATCCTAGATGATGTTTTAAAAAATAACTGCAATGATGAAAAAAAGAAGCAAATTTTGGAAAAAGAAAACATAGAAAAAAAAAAAATATCATATGTGCTAAGGAAGAAAGAGAAGTTTACCTCCATCAAAGGGAACAGAATAAAGTTCGTCTCGGAAGTGAGACAAGACGACGGCATGTTCATGTGTGACGATGATGATCATTTCATGTGCAAAGATGATATGCAAAATGATTACAATGCCTACATGGAGGAATATACAGAGAAAGGGGACACACATGGGAAGGCCAATAATAGCAACCATCTGTACAAACTGAAGGGGAAAAAATACATCAAAAATATTTCCATTGACAAGCTCTTCCAATTTCATTATAACAAGTTAGAAAAAATAGTGACATCTATAGATACGAACAAATTTTATGAAGACTACATAACAGCTAGCTATTCCAACACACTAGACATTGGAAGCTTCCACAATAGCAAAGGAAACGTTGCTATTTTTAGTTACATCAACCCAACGTACCCACTAAGGCTGTATGACGTAAATTCAAGTGTGCTGAAAATTATGTACTCGAACAATAATCCCAATCTGCTAGTTGCCACCTTGTCCAATGGACACATCAACATTTACGACACTAGAAATAGGGATCAGCTAGCTGTTTTGAAATCTACTAGCATAAAAAGTTATCACAACTGTTTTG
This sequence comes from Plasmodium inui San Antonio 1, assembly GCF_000524495.1. Lineage (NCBI taxonomy): Eukaryota > Apicomplexa > Aconoidasida > Haemosporida > Plasmodiidae > Plasmodium > Plasmodium inui. The sequence continues at coordinate 1,056,924 of NW_008481836.1, forward strand.
AACCCATATATGACATCTGTTTTAAATGCAACTACATGGGAAACAATACGGAAGAAAGTATTTTCTACTCTGCTCATGAAAATGGGTATGTGTACCAGTGGACTATAGAAAAGGAATTAAAAAATAAAGAAATTTTATACCTAAAGAATAAAAAAAATGATTTGTATCAAGGTCTCTCATCAGTATTTGAAAATAAAAACCTGTCAAATAAACCATTTAACTCTTCCCTAACTTGTATTGACATAGATAATTACATGAACCACGATGAAGATTTTATCATCAGCAACATAAAGAAGGAGGATGCAACGCACATCGGCGACAAGCAAATGCGTTACGACAATTCGGGGGAGAACATTCCTAACTGTGATATTCAGGAACCGAGCGAGGGCGCTCCAGACAACACAGCTTCGCATGAAGCAGGGGCCAACGGAGCTGCGGCAATGGTCGATGCTGCCGGGGAACACTATGTAAAGAGCATATCTAGGGAAGAAGAACTGCTAAACCATTACAAAAATATTACGGAAAACATCATTGACAAAAAAATAAAGCAGACACACTCTTACTACTACCTCGGTAAGTGCTGCACACACAGCAAAAAGTACCGGGATATGTGTTCACACTTAGGTGGAACTTTTTAAACGCACTAAATTTCATGCACCTTCTTGTGCCCACGAGGGATTCTACATAAAATGCCCCCTGAATGAGTTTTTCTCCGTGAAGCTGTCATATGACCTCACAATGGGACATTAATCATTTGTGCAAACTGCGCAGATACCCGAGATAAACACGCTTGGAAATGCGTTCCACAATTTCCTCTTTAATCCAATTTAGGCACAAAGAATGGACTAATATACAGGTGCAATAGCTGCTATCAGAAGTCGTACTTAAATTATTATGTAGCCCATTTCGGGGCTGTAAACAAAATAAAAATAAATAAATTCGACCACGACATTTTCCTAAGTGCCGGGGAAGACTGCACAATAAAGTTGTGGCACAAATTCTCGAATAAGCAAATCACAACTTTTAAGTCGAAGAATTCATTCAGCTCCATCAACGATATACTATGGTTACCGAACATGCTCGGATGGGCGCAAGGCAGTCATTTGCCCATGCGTGAAATGGACACACGCGCAAGCATATGTAACTATGTTTGCTTTGCGTACAATTAACGGTGCTATATGTAACACCACGTATGCATTTCTGCCCCTTTCTCTCTTTTGCCACGCAGGATGCCCAACAATTCCACGTCCTTCTTCTGCTGCTCGAATGATGGCCGCGTGGAATTATGGGACTTCAATTTTTTGTCCAAGGACCCCTTGATCATTTTCTACCCCAACGTAGTTGAGGCGTCTAAAACTATATGCCTCAAGTAGGAGCCGCAACGCGTGTATCAGCGGTCTATCAGCAGTGTCTCAGCAGTGTGTACGCGGGCCACACCCCATGTACTTATCTGCACCCCATTGGCATGTTCCTTTTTCCCAATTTTCCCCCAAAGGATGTTTAACAAGAAGGACATTTTACTGTGCGGAGATAACCTAGCGAACGTTTCGATGATCAAAATAAACAATTTGGTCGACATGGGGTTAGATGACTATCAACAGAAGATTAAATTGACGGAGTGTCTCAAGTGTTTGGATACCTACGACTATTTCTGAGTGACACCTAATCGGCGCTATCGCGTATATAGGCTCATTTGTCCGCTCAATGGTATATACGATCATACTCACGAAGACTTCATTTAAACAATCGCGTCGCGCCTTATTTTCTATATGAACGGCACACATAATGCCGAATTTTCCCTTAAGTTCATTTCCACCTCTGCACAATATCCATTTTTTATTGGTCGCAATACAGTCAGAAAAAATAACTTGTCGCTGTTTGACGCCTGCACGCGGGGTTGCCCGTGTCATGCCGCAATTAAATTCAATTAAATTAACTTAAATAAAATAAAGAAGCTCGCATTTTCATGCGCAAAGGCAGCAATGTACATGGGCATTCCTTCAGCGCTATTTTCCCCCCATCTTCGCATGCACGTATGTTTAAATTTATATGCCCATCCATTATGCGTCGTTTTTTGCCTTGCGATATATAGCTCCTTTAACAAAATTATGTTTTCCTCAATTTGAAAGAAAAAAAAGAAAAAATCACCTTTCGGTTGAGACTTGAAATAAATGCACTTCCTTAGTCGCTTCTAGATGACCAATTTTACGATTAACAATTCGCAAATTTTTCGCAAAAAGGCCAACTAAGGCATTCTTCAAAGGCTTGCTAAGCCTGTAAAAGGAAAGTACATATTTGGAAAGAGGAGTAGGACCTTGTCACTACAAACAAATGCTCTGCGAAGCGCGATTGCTTAAAGAGGGTTTTATGGTGAGGTCCCCTTGGAAGGAAAAAAAAAACAAAAGGGATTAACCGTATAAGCAAAATTTACACATTTGCGCGTTTATGATTTTGCGATTTTTCGAGTTTACGAAGCGTCAGTTTGGCCGCAAACCGTCTGGCGCGTCATCAGATTGACGAATGAACACATTAACGGGTGGGAAACTCGCAGTTTTGTGCCATCCGCCCATTTTGCTTCGTTTTACTTCGTTTGATTTCCCCTCTTTCCCTAACTGAGACCTTCGCCACGGGGGAAATATGGACGCATATAACATCGAAGAGTTCAAGTAGAGTGCAATACGGGATAGAACAAAAAAGCGGCACGGAAAAAAAACAAAAAAAAAAGAAACAATATTTTTTCTTCCTTCGTAAAAAAACACGCACATAGAAGGGACGGGGGTGGTGCACAAATTCCCCAAACGCATTTTCAATTTTTTGTAATATTTCCTATCACAATTACTCTGATCAATGATAAAATAAAAATTGTCAGGCAAGAAACGGAAAGAAATCTGAAGGATGACAGAGTACATTTTTAAAAAAAATAAAAATGGACGCGCTCCCGAAAAGCAGCACACAAAGTAGCCTAAACAATTTAAACCAAGGCAATGACAAGTACGACCAAGCAAAGGGTGCAGAAAATAACCACAATGAAAATGTAGACACATACGTATGTGATGAAAGTGAAAAGAATGAGTTATCCAAATCGTCACCATCAGAAAATGACATGACAAAAGAGAATCAAGATAGTAACGCGAATGCAAAGGAGGAAAAAGATAAGGAGGAAAAGACGGTAATAAATGATTGCCCTCCGGATGGAGAAGACAAACCAAAAAAACTATCCAACGATTCGATAGATGAGAAATTTTCAGAAGACCAAAATGAAAAGGAAACAAGGGATGATGCAAATGCAAAATATACATATGGCGATTACGAAGGGGCAATAAAAATCTGGCTAAGAGGACTAAGGTCTATCAATTATGTCCTTTCCAAAAAGGAAGAACTAAGCAGTGAGCGTCTGGAATCATTCCAAAAATTACATGCCATCTACTGTAGCAATATTGCTCAGGGGTTCATGAGATTAAGTAAATTCTCAGATTGTGTTAAATATTCTCTTATGGCTCAAGAAAATGACAAAAAAAATGTGAAAGTTTACTTCAGATTGGCTAAAGGATATTTTATGTTAGGTGAATATGACAAATCTATACAAGTTCTAAATGAAGGAATTGAAATTGATAACAACACAGCTTTGGTTAATTTGTTAGCCCTCGTGAAAAAAAAAAAGGAGACTTTTTTAAAAAAGGAAAAACACATGATGAAATATATCTTTGATAATCTCAAGGACACACCTTTAATTCACGACAAGAATTGTTCCAATTCGATTTTCAGAGCTGTCTATTCGTTAATATCTCTTCTTCTCATGTTTGTATATGCATTCTTCGTTCGATCCTCCAGCCTCTTAGCTCGCATCTTTAAAAAATGGAAAGTAAAGAGTGTCTAACAAGGCAAAAAAAAAGGGGGGGGCCGGGACAACTGATAAAACGTCAATATATGCAACATGTTTGTTTGCGAAGACCTCACGAATCCAATAAACGGGAAGACGCACCCGCATACTGAGCAATATGGATATGTGGACATATATGCCTTTGCGTACGCATAGTTGTACTCCTTATTAATGATACAGCCACGCTGTATCGCTCCACGCGCGCCCACAAAGTGGCTAACACTTTTGTAGCTTTTTTGTGGGTGCCTTTTTTTTTTTATAAATAATCTTGTAATTTAATTTGTACTACTTTTTTTTTTTTTTTTTTTACCGATTTGTTTTGTATACTGCTAAAAATGTACGTGCCTCACATGTGACGGATGCTTCATTTTATGTTCTTCCCTGGTGCAAAAAATGGAAATTTCCTCCCCGCTGAAAATGGATTGGCAAGTTTGAGCGAGGAGATACGGGAAGCCAAAAAAGAAAAAAACGCGAAAGATGCGAAAAACGCGAAGAAATAAAGTTTAAATCTTAAACCCAAAAAAACTGAAAAAGAATTTTAAAATGGTTACATTATGCTACACTTATCGAAGTGAAATTATTCTCCTTGTCAGATATCACCATCTATATCTGCACACGAACACGTGCACAAATGCAACGGCGCATCTTTAAGGTATGTTGCTTTATACGTCCTTTGGCTGTTACACATGTGTACGTGTCCGTACAAAAATTAAAAAGGCGAAGGGAGGAAGGGGGAAAAAGCGCGTAAGAGAGATGAGGAAAGAGGAAATGCGATCTCCGAAATGCAAAATGCCAAGTCCCAAATGCAAAGTGCGAAACGCGAAAGACGAAACAAAAAAAAAAACAAATGCATAATTTTAAAATACACACACACAGCTTTAATGCTGTACGTCGAGGAACCTTTCAACATAAAAAAAAGGGGAAATAGAATGAAGTGAAATAAAGTGAAGTGAAATAAAATGGAGTAAAATAAAATGAAGGCTTATGAGATGGGGAAATTGGTTCATCAGCGCGGCTACCTACTCGCGTAGGCACATAAAACCATGCATTTATTCATAAATAATATTTTTTAAAAAACTAACTGAGGGAATGAGAAATCATATCCTTCCTGATGTACACTTGGGGCTAAATACGTCACGTGCGTGCCTGCGTGCGCGACCGTACATACATAAGACACACACAAAAGATAAGAAGGGTTTATTTACACAAATAAAAGCAGGGGTACGTAGGCGTGATGTGCCCTCTGAGTGTAGCATGAGATATCAGAACAGCCAAGCGGAGCTACGTTATCGTTGGGGTTGTCTTCTTTCCCGCCCGTCCTCTCTCCATTTCCCCCGTCGGGTTTTCAAATGTATAATACCTGCATGCGAGCATGGGTACGAGGCATACACGCCAGAGTGTATATAAACAGATCGGCGCTGCACAAGCGCTAAAGAATCTCCTCCTTGTATTCCAACTGAGAGCGCTGAAGAATGGGTACCCACTCGTCCTTGCCCCGAATAAGCCGCTTGGTGTCCGCGTCAACGACGAATTTGGGGATATTTCGGTAGAGCTGCTCGAGAAAGTCATCAGACACTTTTGGACCCAAATTTGACACCAAGCCACGAACCTTCAATTGCAGCTCATGCCTTGTGCTTATCAGTTCCCGTTCGTTGTCTCTCCAGACATTTATCTTGCCACAAATAACTTTTAAAAGTATTTTCATTTGTCTTAAGAGACTAGGAATTTGAGCAGAATAATTTAAATTGATATAGTAACAAATGGGTAAGATGCACATGCTCAAAATTACAAATGCGATTCTTTTTAACCAGGACTCGTAGAGATATAAACTAAACACTAACCCATACATTATGTTAAAAGTTGGTAATAGGACTAGAAGCACTAAGACCTTGTAGCTAGCCACCACATCACAACCTTGAATTTTTACTGTACTATTTTTGAGGGCAGATTCTCTATGCTTCTCGGCCAGATAAATGGAAATAGCAACAAGGGGTAGCCATAAGAGAGAGAAAGTCATACCAAAAATTACACAAAAAATTAAACTACAAATGTGCTCAATAAATTTTAAGGTAGCTGCGGAAGTAGACTGTTTAAGCATCCATACTTCGTCATCTTTTATTTTATTTGCCTTCAACAATTTCTCATAGCACTTCAATTCATAACTTAAATTTTGAATTTCTTTGGAATTTCCAAATTTCCAAAACATTTTACAAAATAGCTGTAAATTATTGTAAATTTTATTTTTCGATATTGTCATTCGTTCGGGAGTGTACAAACTTACACAAAGTTCTATGCATCTGCTTGTTTCATGGTCCTTGGACGTTAACATGCAGCTTCGCATTCCTTCCTCAATTTTGCTAAGAACTTTGGATATGGTTTCCCTATGATTATTATTATAATCTTTACACAGATCCTGCGAAATAATGATTGCATTTCCATAAAATAGCGTAACACAGCCTTGCAGCTGATAGAGTTTGGAGTATGACAACCCTACAGGAATGATGGACACATCCTCTACCCCATCGGCCAATGCACATAGCGTCATGATGGCAACCCCAGGTTTTAATGGCAGCAAATTTGTTCTATCGTGAGAACCTCCCTCTGGGAAGATCCCAATGGTATCTCCATTTTTTAAGCTATTCGTAACTAAATTATAAACTTCCGTTTGATTAATTTTGGGAATAATTTTAAAAGGAACTCCATTTTTTTTATCTTCACATTCTATGTTTATAGCATCTTGTATAATAAGATCCGTTTCGGATTCAATTTTCGTAACTGGAAAGATTTTATTTTGTGTTAGTAATTTATCCCCCATTTGTACGTCTAACTTAAATCTGGTGTTTATTCCTTTGATTTTTTTCTCCCCTTTAACCCAACATATGTGTCCTATTCCTTTGAATTTTAAATCTTCTGGTCTCTTTACACTTATGCATCCTATAATGCTGGCTAGCTTCCCTATGACAGCTCTCCTCATGGATTTTTCCGCAACAATAAATTTGACTTGCCTTGGAATGCTTGCTACTAACACACATGCGTCAATGAACTGATTATTGTGGTTGCCCACAAATATAACTGATCCGTACAGCGGTACATTTTCAGGGTTTATCACGTTCACGTCTCCAAACAGGGAGCTAACAATTGCTTTACATAACCATCTTATTAGGAAGTATAAATCTGGCATCCTTAATCTTTCGGTGGGTGGCACACGTTAATTAATTTTACATATATACGTGTACCTATATGGAGGCATATACGTACATAAAAAGGAGAGTGCAAGAATCAAAAGGGGGGGAGGGGTAATCGTTTTGCAAGAAATGCGAACAAAAGTAACTGTACCAGGGGGCGCATTAATTCGGAGGGGATGATGCCTCCCCCACTCCCTTGCAGAGAGTGAAATGGGCAAACGTAGAGTGGAATATACACGTGGAACGAAAAAAAAGGTTGAGCATGTAAACATATGGTGAAAAAAAGCTAGAAGAGGAAAAAAAATTGAAGGTTTAAGAACGGATGAAGCATTACCCGTGCGCTCGCTCCCTCAATTGCATTTAGATGGGGAACGAATAACGAAGTTTGTGCTGTTCCAAAGAAAATTGCTTGTTTGCTAGTTACAAATTGAGTAAGCTCTAGTTAAAAATGTCACACAAGGGAAGCGTATGTATTATGGATACTACGTATGTTCCGTGCAAACATACGTACTTAGAATGTTCAAACCGTAACGAGCGCGAAAACCAAAAAAATGACTCCAAACCTTACGCGCTAAAAACGAATTCGATAATGTTATCGCAACGGGAATTTCTCTCATTCGAATGCCCAGATCAGGAAAGGGAAAGAATTTCAATTTTCTCAATACAAATGTATTTTATGTCATTGAGTTTTCACGTTAATTAAGAAAAAAACAAAAAAAAGAAAAAGGCCCAGGATTTACATTTTGCGCTCTTGTAATGGCGCATTATATGGCGCGCCACGTGGAATGAGTACATGAAAAGAAAATGGCCATAACAGCACAGCACATCTTAGAAAAAAAAAAATATGCTTAAAAATGCTTACAAATGCGTACAAACGTGCATAGCGGAAGACGTACAAGTTACAAACACCATGTGAAAGGGAAAATCCTAACTGAAATAAAAAAAAAGAATGAATAACTGTGTTGAAGCCTTCCCCGCGTTGTGCACATGATTGATTAAAGTCCTTGGCTCACTTCATTCCGAATTTTTTTTTTTGTTTTCTCCTTTTTATGTGCTACGTCGTGTAACTTCCACTTGTGCATCATTAATTAATGCTCTCCATAATCATTCGTGGATTTATGCAGCAGGAAAAAAAAAATTGAAATGGTGTTAAAGGTTGTGTTACATGTGCACATAAAAAGAGAACTCTCTGTTCTTTTCCAGCATTTTGAATTCCCCGCAATATGCTTAGTTGAATTTATCTCGTGGAAGTGTATCCTCTCTCATGGAATTTCATGCACATATCTGCTGGGTTAACCCAGGTCACTCTATCAGAGGTAACATTGTGCAAAATGCGTTAAGTTCTGTTTTGTATTTTCCCATTGTGGCACCTCGCGTTGGATTGTAAATTCGAACAGGGGAAGAGGAAAAAAAATCGCGCAAAATGTCCAACATGTTACTAAATTAAAACAAAATAGCAAAAAGAAAAAAAAAGTATATACTCCCTTTGACGAATTTATTTTCTCCATACGAAACTGCAAAAGAGGAAACAATGCGAATGCGTATTTTTACGAGTGTGCTGTGAGGAAAAGCAGTCTTGGGGCAAATAATTTTTCTTTTTTCTTTTTTGCTCCCCCTTCTGCAAGTGGAAATGAATAGCAAGGAAATGTAACCTCCGTTGGGAACTAAACACATGCGAGGCGACCGGCGTACAAAAGTGACCCTTTTGACATCCCATAATATGTGCAAGTTATCTGTTCCATAAGGACTTGCAATCCTTTTTGTTAAAAGAATTGTTCACCCCGTATCAGAGACTAGGGATGATTTTCCCCTTCCTCCCCTTTAACCTTTACGGCTTTATAAGGATCGGTAAAGGAAGAGAGAATCACCTCAATTCTCTTCAGTATTGCTACTCAAAAGCGTAAAAAATATGAAAAAGAAAAATCAACGTTACTGCAGTTTGCGGCTGGGTCTATAACTTAGTGCGTCTTTCTTTTTCCACGCGTCTCATTCGATCCTCCCAGTTAAACGCAAATGAGAGGAAAGTGAGAGTTATCTAAAAGTTCCCCTCAAAAAGGAAAAAAAAAAAGGGATTGCGTGAAATCCTTTCCCGTTGCTACATGTAGCGTTTTACACCAACTGGTAATAAATATTTCATAATTGTTTCAAAAAAAAGAGTTGTTAATATAATTTATAGAGAAAAAAGGAAGAAAAAAAAAGCATACTGCGTTGCAAGTTAAATCTGATAAACTCGTTTGGGGAAAAAACAAAAAGGGACGAAGACACATATGTACATGAGTAAGCACACGTAATCTATGATGTCTTCCTTAAATTGGTCGAATATTAACTAATGAGACATAGGTAAAGGAAACATATTTCATTTTTAATAAACCTTCTTATACACAATTTTGTTTTTTTTTTTCTCTGCTTTATCTTCCTTCCCTGATGAATCAACAGCGCCGAACTAAATGGAAAAAAAAAAAAAAAACGAGAAGAAAATGATACATTCGTACGTGACATACATTCTCTCTCATAAACATTAATGCCTCCCCTCTGGTCGTCTGCTCACAAATAACTCACCGGTGAACTCAAAAAATTCGTGAAAATAAAAATAAGCGTTTTGAATATTGCATATATGGGTATAACGATATAGATGTAAAAAAATTTAAAGGAGTAAAAAAGGCCGAAGTTGATGACGAAGGACAAAATCAGAACGTCTGTGTAGTATCTAGGGGAAAAGAAATGAAAAAAAAAATATATTTTAACTGCATATAATTATTATATACTCCTTTGATAGCTAACAAATTGTGCCTTCAATATTGGAGGTTCCATTAGAGGGTAGTTGTCCATCTGCATGGCGTTTTAGCAACCCTGCAATGAAGCATTAATTTAGTCTTTTCCGAGGGAGCAGTTCACTCTGTTGAGTTGTATGCACCTCTTCACGCACATCTTCATTTCGCTCGCTTCCTCCTTACGTAAAATTGAGTCCATTGGTCAACCCATAGTGTATATTCTTTATTGAGTAGTAGTAGCAAAAAAAAAGCAGGCAGTGCAAAAGGAAAATATTTCTTGTAATTAAGTTATATCTGAAATAATATGCGAATATAATATAAATCAACTGCGGAAGAAAAAAAAAAAAAGAAAATAGAAAAAATCAAAAAATATGGCGAAACGGATAAAAGATGCAAAACGGACGAAGCAATAAAAACCGGTCCACATCACGCGGTTATATGCTTAATGGGGTCAAGAACACTCGCTGGTTCCCCAGTTACCCACGTTTCAGGCTATTTCCATGTGTATCTTTTTTTATACCGAAAAAATGGTAAAAAACGGGGAGGCATAAACGATGAATGCGCTCGCTTTTTTTAGTCGCTTTTTCTCAGATTGTCCTGCCATTCTTTCTCTTCGCTTTTTTTTGGGGTTTTTCTTTGGTACACTTCTATGCTCCTATTCTTCTCCTCTTCTATTCTTCTATGCTTCTCTACTTCTCTACTTCTCTGCTTCTTCCTCTTCGATCAACCCTGTTCTGCGCTGAGCTTCTAACCGCGCTCCTTTTCAATTCAGTATGCCTTATTCCTTTTTAATCTCTTAGCTATAACTCGCAAAATGATAAGATAGAGGGAGTATTAATAACGCGTATAAACTCCTGTTCATTCAAATGTTCGTTAAAAGAAAATGGCAAAATGAAATTATGGAAAACGCCTGGACATATCAACGAATGTTCTTACATATATATGCGTGCACCTTTCTTCGCAAAAAAAGAAAAAAAATAAAATAATACGGCATGGTTTTTTTTATTTTAAAACGCCGTTTGAAGAGAAAAAGAAAAAAACGCTAAATATTATCAGAAGAATGGCAAAGGGCTACCAACAAATTTGGGACAAAGGTGAAGAAAAGAAAGCCATTTAAAATTCACGTTGCGGAAGGAAAGAAAACAAGCATACGGAAATTTTCGCGGGTCATTTTAAAAAATTAGCCCCTAGTGATTATATGTATTACGTGCCTATGAGGCGTACGAATAAGTACAAATACCTCCACATGGGGATATTTTCGCAAGTATACAATAATTTACGTGGGGAGACCAATGAAAGGTAGGTCAACTTTTCACCTTTTTAGAGCCTCTTATTGTATTTATTCTGGTTTAGTTTAAAATCGTTTTATATGTCTTCTTAAAAAATGTAGGGGGGGCATAAGCATATGCACAAAAGTTGGAGCAGCATGTGTACATGTACATAATACAAGGACACAGTACATGCACATAATACAAGCACACAATACATGAACACATGCATGGAAATAAAATGGGTGAGTAAAAATGGTTGTAATAATGGAGAAAATTTTTCTCTTTATCATCTTTATATATATAAAAGAAAAAATGATGAAGCTGCGACATTTGTGCATTAGAAATTATTTATGGGGATAGCATACTTTTTATATATACAAGAAAATTTATGCATACATATAGTTTATGGGGAAAGTAGGGGAGAGAAGTTAACTGAAGCAAGAAGAGCTAAACAAGGAGAACTCGCCCGTGTGTCGTGTTTGTTGTTCTTTGTCGAGCTCGCTTTCCTTTTCATTGTAAACACGATTAAAATGGAGTGGCAAGGAGTGGACCTATGCATGTAGGCCTAGCACGTGGCCCTATGCACATGGGCATATATCGACGAGTCACTTGTGCATCTATATAGGCATAGATGTAAACGTATTATATATGTTAAAACTTTCGAGGGCCTAATAATTTGATGGAAAGGAGGTGATATATATATAACTATATACATATCTGCGAAACGGATTGTGGGCACGTTCTTTCCTTCGGCTTCGATGATGGGGAGAATCGCCCTACTTGTATTTGGGTGTGTAGGCGTGTTGGCATGTTGGCGCCTTATAGTTGCGTGGCACGCTTTAAATGCGTCACCTTGCTTGCATGTTTTATACGTCTTCTTTCGTGCCTTCGCACAGAAAATGGGTCACCATTCTGGGTGCATCGTGCGAGCGGTTTGGGAGGGAAGCGCATGGGGGTAAAGCGCCGGTTTTCCACCCAGTAACGCATAGGTAGGTACGTCATTATATACACATATACGCACGTATATACATATAAATACATACATTCACGTGCTCAAGTTCATGCGCAGAAGGAGGAGGCTCTACACCTACGACACTTCCACTACACCTCTGTGGTCACTTCACTTTACGTCTTTCAAAAGAATTTCATAAAGTTTCTTTTTTTCTTCTTAAATACAGTGAAGTCGCCGCCTCCATCGGACCCCTCTTCATTCTTCGCCTGGTCGTTTTTTGTTATATCTTTCCCGTTGGTCATTTTTTCCCTTTCCTTCGCATGATGGTTCTTGCCCCTGTCAGAGTGGTTATCTGAGTCCCTTTCTTTGTCTTTCTCCACCCTTCCACTATCATCTTCGTCATCCACGTCATGGTTTTTCCTTACATCCGAATGGTTTCTTTCATATTCTTCTTCGTCTCTGTCTCTTCTCCTTACCTGTTCGCTTTTACCACTTCTTTCGCCTTTTTTATAGTCTCTGTCTAGTTTATCATCTCGGTCGTTTTTATAATCCCTATCTCTTCTGTAGTCATCATACCTTCTGTAGTCATCGTTCCTTCTGTAGTCAACGTCCCTTCTGTAGTCCCTATCTCGGTCTCTTCTGTAGTCATCGTACCTTCCGTTTTCTCTATCTCGATCTCTTCTATATTCTCTGTCTCGGTCCTGCTCCTTTTCTCTGTCTCTCCTGTAATACGTTCCCTTTCGGTATTCTCTATCTCTTTCCCTAGACCTCTCCCTTTCTCTGTCTTTCGACCTGTCTCTCCTGTATTCCTTATCTTTTCTGTACATTCTGTCTTTGTCTCGTTCTCGCTCCCGTTCTCTGTCCCTGTCTCGTTCTCGATCCATGTCTCTTTCATTGTCCCTGCTTGGCCAATCTCTCCTTTGGCGTCTGTCCGATATATCCCTGTACGAGCTGTCCTGCGGATCGTCGAGTCGTTTATAATTATTATCCTCGTCATGTTGGGAGCCTCCCTTATCCCCCCTTTTGCATGAAAAGTCATCTTCGTAGGAATATTTCCTGTAATATTTATCTCCGTTCCTGGATTCTTCTTTTCGTCTTAAGAGTTGTTGTTCAATTTCTAAGTCTCTTTCCCTTTGAATTCTGCTAATTTCGTCAAGTCGTTTTCTATGGGCTTCTTCTTTCTTTTTCCTTTCCATTTCTTCCTTCATTAATCTTTCCTCTTCTTCCTCCCTTCTTTTCCTTTCTTCCTCCGCTTTGAGTTTCCTTAAATGCTGTTCTCTTCTTTCCTTTGCCCTTTGCACCTTTTCATCTTTTAGTATTTGATGGAGGCGATCCTTTTGGTCTTTCAGATTTTTTTCAAATTCGGCAATTCTATCTTTCATTTCGCTCTTGGTAAATTCTTCAATATCGTTGGAGAATTTGACGTACTCTTCTTTTTCTCTGAGTGCGGCTTCGAAGTCTGCTTTCTGTTCCTCCTCCGCTGCTTTCTGTTCCTGTAGTAAAATTTCTGTGTCCTCCTGAAAAACGAGGGCTATCCATTTGTTCATATGGCTGAGTTCAACTTGTCTTAATGCTCTAAAATAATGATCCACCTTTTTATATTCCATTTTTCTAACTTTGATAATTTCATTCCTTTCATTTAGTCTTAACTTTTCTTGTGCCTCTTCAATATCTTCAAAATCTACATAACCGTTTAGGATATCGTCAATGGTAATTTCGTCAAGGTATTTTCCTTTCATTAAAATTTTGGTTGTATTGTTAGTACACAATTTTTTAATTTCCTTTAACATTTGTTCAGCTGCTTCTGATTTCTTCTTGTTTTTTTCTTCTTTAATTCTTTGCTTTTCTCCTTTTTTAGCTAGTTCCTCTCTTTTTTCCTTTTCCAATTTTTCTTCTAGTAATTTTTTCTCCATTTTTATTTTTAATTGTGCTTGTTCTAGTTCCTTCTGCTTCCTCAGTAGCTCCTTTCTCTTCCTGCTATTTTCTTCACTTAGAAGTTGGAACTTGTGATGTTCTTCGTCAATTTTGTCATATATCTTTTTGAGCAGTCTTTCATTTTCAATTGGTTTATCCTCAAAAACTTCATTTTCGATTATGTCTTCAATGTTTGCTGTGTCGTAATTCATTATTTTATGGTGCCCTCTATCTAGCATATCAAATTCTTTTTCATACGTGAGCTTTTTCATGTGCAGATGTTCCACTTCATTCTCGATGGAAATCGTTTCGTTTATCATTTTCAATCCGGTTTGTAATTCATGGTACAGATTTGTGAGCGACTCTTTGATTAGTTTGCTGCTATTTGTATTTTCCTTATCTCCAAAATAGATGGCTCGTTTGATTAGGTCAATTCTCATTTCTAACTCCTTTTGATAAACCAAGTCAACTAACAACTTTTCTGCCTCATTCCATGAGATGAAAGATTCAGGGCATATATTCTCGATAAAATAATCGATGGAAATATAACTGTACACCTTGGATAGTTGCAAAATTAATTTGTGAAAAATCACTTCCTTAATTTTGCCTATGTATACTTTGTGATCCGTAGCCTCCAAATCCTTCAGCAGCACATCGCACTCTAGACATAGGCTTAGGGGAGTGAACTGGTTTTCTATCAGCAAATACAACTTTTGTGCACTTTCTTCCGCACAACTTATAATGTTTCTTACTTTTAGTCCATTTTTTAAAGACTCCTTTATTGGTACGCTCGTGTGGCCTAACAACTGAGACATTTTCTTATGTGCTTCAAATATCTTGGCATAATCTTCGTTTTTCTTTTTATTTCCAACTAGTGGAATAGACACAACAGCTAAGACGGCTTTCGTGCATATGAAGGTTTTCTCCTTTTCTGGGATGTTTCTACTGTAATTCAAAATGTGAAAACAGTACTTTAACCAGGCCAGGCCATGAAACAATTCACTGTCGTACACAAATAGGATCTCTGCCATTCTCTGGTAAAACGTTCCAATCCAGTTTTTTAAATTTTCCCTCGATTTGGCCAATGCATAATTTACATTTCCGCTACTTTCATTTACATGTGCAACGGTTTGTGCGCCTTCCACCTTGGTATCCTTCGTTTCGTTCGCTGCATCTTTTGCGGATTCTTCCATTTCTACGTCTTTCTTTTCTGCCCTGGACGAATCCTCCTCCTGAACCTCTTGTGTGCCTTCATCCTTTCCCTTTTTGCTAGTCTCATTGCTATCGCCTTTTAACAGCCTCTTCTCTTTCTCTGCCTTACGCGTGGCATTTTCACCAGCAGCAGCGGCTTCCGACTCTACGGGGTTAGCCCTCAGCGTTCGATAAAAATAATCGTGCATATTCAAATTGTATATATCCTCTGCAATGTTCGATGCCTCCTTCCACATGCCCAATTCGCACGCCGCTTCCAACTGAATTATTTTCGTTTCTAGGTGGTACTCAATTTTAAGTAAAGACTGATACTCTGGCTTGTGCTTTCCCCTTAAAATTAAATTGTAGTGATTCCTTAACAAATCACTTAGCTTTTTAAATTCTGTCAATCTTTTATTTTCCTTACAGAAAATGAGAGCCTTTTTTGCAGTCTCATGGTAAGCCTTTTCCAATTTGGGGGTGGCCCTCAATATTTCCAAAATCATCTTGTACGTTTCCATACATATCCTAAACGAATTTTGCAACTTCCTTTCGTATTTTCCCGATATTTCAATGTCCAAGGAGGAAATTAAAATTCTTTCTGTAAAATCGACGTTGCTTTCATCTTGTTCCATTTTTTCTTTATTTAGGTTCACATTCTCCTTCGCCAATCGAACTTTCTCCTCAGCTTTGTCCCGAAAATCAGTAATCACTTTCCCTAACGACGCAATGTTTCCATGCTGACAAATAATTCTATACTGATGTAGGCCATCTTTTACTAAGCTTAACTTTTCTAGGTATAGGCAAAATTCGATATACCTCAGCATAATCTGTTCTTGCAGTATGTGCCATCCCTGCAGTCGAAATGTTCTGTGCCCTATGGCTGCGTGAAGAATTTGGAGGGCGTCTTCATTTTGTCCAATGAACTGCAGTTCTTCTGCTCTCTTCAGAGCGTTCTCCGGTTTTTGAAATGTTTGCATATTTTACTACGCATACAAATATGCACGTATGTGCGCACACAAGTTATCTCCTTTTATGAATCAACAAAAATGTGTTTATACTTTTTTTACACATTAACACTGCGCTTTGTTTTTTTGCTCTACACTTCATTTGTTTCCTCCCTCTGGAGTTTTCAAATGTGCGCAAAAAAAAAAAATAAAATAGGGGGAGTCACCCAAAACAGTGTGCACTAGAACTGCCTTCCACTATTTAGTTCTCTCCTTTGATTTCCCTCTATGTAATGATAAAATGGTATAGTACACACCGCAACGAAATAATGCGTGCAATATGTTTGGGCGTCCATGGAAGAAAAAAAAAAAATTACCCACGAAAGGTCACGCAACAATGTGATACATTGATATGTATACTTTACATTTACATACTTGCGTTCGCTTCTGTGCGTGCATGCATTTTTCTCTGTATCACGAACTAGGGTTGTTAGCGTTATCAGAGTTGTCAGAGTTTTATGGCCTGTGATAACTACGCCGCGCTCAAAAAAGTACACATGTACTTATTATATATGTAAGGCGCACGTGAACGCTTTGGCAGAAAACTGGGCAGTTGTGTACGGTGTTGTAGGGCGTCCCCAGTTTACTTCTTTCTTTTCAATTCAACATCGGCATTTAAGCATTCACGCAACTGGACCTATATAGGAAGCATAACTTCTAGCATAGGTATAGCCAGTAACCATATGCAAAATGCGTGGCTAGGTAAAAACACCTGGACGGGGTTTGTGTACTGGGAAAAAACTGCGCCCTTTTTCCCTTGCCGTATTTACAGAATAATTGTCAGAAAGTATCTCAAACGCTTTCTGTGCGTAAGAAAATGTACATTTTTCTATTCACATGAATGTACATATTGGGGTAAATGCGATAGATTTATTTTTATGCTTTTATTTTATGTTTTCCTCTTTCTATGTTTTTTTTTTTTTTTCATTCTCTAATACCGCTCGTAAGTTGGCATAGTGGTCACTGTAATGACATGTACGTAAAATATGCATATGGAAGGGTACATAAATACATATATGTACTCGTGGAAATGCTGTTTTGGCATATATAAACTGTGCTTGTTAAATGAAAAGAAAAAATAAAAATAAGAAAAGAAAAAAAAGCGTGACTTTACAATTTTAACGAAAGTGGAATATAATGCAAAAAAATATGAATTGTAAAAATGTAACCACTGTGGCACGGATATATTTTTTTTTCACCACTTCGTCGTACGTAATCGAATGCATATGCAATGTATATTTTTATATTATACTTCCCGTTTCCACTTCAAGCATTTTTTTGAAGTGACTTTTTTCTAAGCTTGAATGTATCATTATGTATACTCTCTATGCAGTACGTACGTATGGTACACGGCGTCATAAAAGGGGCACCTTGTAACATAATATGGCCACCACTTTCTGGGGCATCCCGCACAGTAACGTGGCGGCGTCCATTCATATAGAAGAAGCGAAAGCAGAATCTAGCCTTCCTTTTTTTTAGTTGCATAACGTATCACTATCACAGATACCTAACGGTCATGTGCGGATATATGCATTTTGTGCTAGTATGCATACGCACGTACATATACTGCAACTTTTTTTTTTTCCCTTTTTGCACCAACAAGAGGATGTTGGCGATGAGGCGAAGAATCTGCGGCAATTATGAAGAATAATTCGAGGCTATTTAAGGAAGTATGCACAGATGGCGGGATGCCTAAATTATACTATGTAAGTACGGCAACAGAACTGACGCCCGCGTTGTGCAAAAAAAATGTACATCACCACAGATATTCCATTTTGTAGATATGCGTTGACTCTACATTTTGGTGAAGAGGGAAAAAAAATACTTATATTAACTCCGACAAGTAAAAAACGTACTCCCTACGGACGGGGGCAGCGATTTTGAGCACCCTGGGGTTATTTAAATATTGCCAGAAAGGAGGGAAAAATGTATCAATATACATCTTTAGTATATGCAATATTATGCAGCTATGTACCTTGTTCTGTGTGCCTAATCTATATAACTATAGATGTATTCATATCGGTATACCGCTTCCCAAATGATTGCACTCTGCTGGCGTATCTTGACTTAGTCATATGAAGGTATAATATATATTGTGGTAGAACTGCGGCAAAATAAACATGCTTCTTGCGGGGGGTTAAACAATTCACAACGGAAAAATAAGTTACGTGCTTCTTCCTGTATTACACAACTAATTGGCCCACCCAATGGTTGCCTCTTTGTTTACTTTCTTATGTTTGCAGCACGGGGGAAAAGAGTGGTGTACCTTGCGGGGGGCTAGGCCACTTGGCCTTTTTTTCGGGTACATAGAAAAATAAATGCCTTTTCATTTTAGCACTTATTCGCCATATACAATTTAGGAACCCCTGGCATGACCTGAACATGTCCGCATTGGAATTACTCCCAATGTTGTGATTGATACCTTTTTTCCCTTTTTTACATTTCTTTAACACCATCGGCAGGGCGAAAAGAATGACCAGCCACATACATATAGATATATATTATTTTTTTTTGATGCCCACGAATGTTCAGTTTCTGCAGGGATGTTTACCACTTTTTGGTATTACATTATACATTGTTTTACGCGCAATTTTTTTTTACTTTTTATGCATTCCTTTTTTTTAATTCTTCTGAGAAAGATTAACACGGTTACGTAAAATTAGTTTATCCATTTTTGTCATAAAGGGAAAAATAAATTAAACGGTGAAGGTGTATTCTTTCTGCCTGCAACGGATTACATTTCCCACGCCTTCCATGTAACACACACCTGTTGCACGTACATTTCGAGATAAAAAGGTAAAGAGGATGGCGAAGTGGGAACTCATTCCCTCCCCAATATGATGAGTTTAACCACGTCATTTTAAAACCCGCAAAGGAGTTGATCAATTTTTTTAACTTGCTGTGTGCGGTTATTAAAAAATGGAATGGAACACATTGCGGTTGTATGTGTAATGCCATTTCTGCTAAGTGGTCATTCGGATGCGTAAAAAAGGCGCAATTTTGCAAAGCGCCACTTTTGTCTGTATGATTAATTATTTCCACGTAGTATGCATTACATATATATATCTAGATATATTTTTTTTTTCGCAACGTGAAAAGGGCAGCCGGGAATAGCATATAGGGAAGAAGTTAATTTAAAAAAAAAATTTGCAAAAATACAAAAAAAAAACATCTTAAAATTGGGAATACGGCGATCGCCTACGTATTCCTCTTTAATTACCAAATAGGCCTCATTTGTGAGTGAAGGAATGACGGCATAATTTTATCACTCCGTTGTTACGCTGAGATAGGGTCAAAAAAAAAAAGGGGGAAATATAACACCACGTTTGTGTGCACGACAAACAGGTGTGAATGATCAAGGGCTGGGGGGGGACATGTATATACATATGAGAATTGCTAATCCATACACACATACATATCTACACAATTGCGCAAAAAATATGTTGAAAGTGCAAGAACTTACGCTGCATTGACAGCCAAAGTGAACCGTCACATTTTGCGACGTGCAAATGTTACACACTTTACCGCGCTTGAAGTAAAAATTAAACACAGTGCTATATGTGACATGATAACAACTGGTACCTGTTGGTCTCCCTGCTTTAAATCCCACAGCGCAAGGAACGATATAAATCTGTTTAAAAAAAAAGTAGATAATAAACCAGACCACCTTCATATGCGCGTTTTACGCGTATGAACCATGTACAGCCCGACTGAGTCTCCCCCCCAAAAAAAAACACATGCATCGTGTAAACGTGTTGCCTTTTTAAAAGTGCTGCATCGTTCCCTGCTGTCTACACGCCTACGCGTATGATATGCCAACCTAGGTATGCAATCTTCATATACATGTACCCACCAAGTAAAAAGGGGCACACGTTAAACATAGTGTAACACGTAAAAAGAGGGAGTATTCGTTTCTGTACTCAGATTTTAATGGCCCTACGTAACCACACTTATAATTAAGGGGTCCAATGGGGAAGAATATTTCTTGCAGGGATATGCATATGTTTGTATACATTTTAAGCAAATAAATAGCTGTTTACATAACTCGCCGTTGCGCCATCCTCCCCCAACGTAGAAAAACGCATAATCATGCAAAATAAGAAAAGCAAAGAAAGGAAAATTACACAGCATTTCGTACGAAATAAAATTGCGAATCGACAAAAAAAAAAGAAAAGTCAAATGCGAAATCATTTTTGCGCGCAAATCGGAAACATTTTAACCAAGTGGCAAAATTAGCGTAAATTTATTTCCAGGGTTACCAGCTCAATGGTTTATAACCTCTTAATTCTGTGATGCGTATTCGTGTATAACCATTCATGGGAAAACAATTGCAAAAATAAAGGAACCACTTTGCATGTTTCATGCAGCACATAACTGTTTATTTTATGTCCCATTTGCTCATTTATTTATTTTCCCGCTTCCGTTTTGTTAGCCCTTTTGCTTTACCACTTTATTTGCCTTATTTTGTTCAACTGTTTTAGTCTTCCACTTTAAATGGCCATTTCGTAAGTCATTTTTTCTCTTTAAATGACAGACCCTTTAACTTGGGAGATAGTCGTGTGAGTCGCGTAACTGGAATGCCTTTCTTCCCCCTGTGCAACCTTTTTTTTTTTTTTTTTCCTTTTTTTCGTTATGAGGAACAACACACCTGGATAAGTATGCGAAAATAATGTTGATCAAAAGAGTAGCATTTTTTCAAATTGACACACGTATTGTATGGGTTTGCGCGTTTGCATATATGTGGCCACTCCCCCTGTCGCACGTTTCTGTTTCATCTTAAGTGAAAAAAGGAAAGGAAAAGAAAAATGACGAGCATGGCTCGTGTGGCATCTTTGTCACGTGTGGCGAACATGACAAAGATAACACACATGACACGAGCAATGGGAACCATTGGAACCGTGGGCAGGAGCGCCCCCAAGCGAGCAGTAGACCCAAACAACTACAAACAATGGACATTCTCAAACAAGAGACGATTCATGTCAACCGCGGAAAACACAGCCATGAACCAAGCCACAGATAAAGACGAATCTGTAAAAACAAAGTCTGACCATGCTGAAAATAGAATACAACAAAATGAACTCAAGAAATTTTCCATATTTCGATACAACCCACAGAATAATAAAAGACCCAAAATGGAAACATTTGATGTAGATATAGATAACTGCGGACCGATGGTTTTAGATGTCCTGATTAAGATAAAAGATGAAATAGATTCTACATTATCCTTCAGGAGGAGTTGTCGTGAAGGTATCTGTGGCAGTTGCGCCATGAACATAAATGGAAAAAATGGGTTAGCATGTTTAACTGAAGTAAATAAAGACAAAAAGGAAGTCACCGAAATTCATCCTCTACCCAATTTGTATATTATAAAAGACCTAGTTCCAGATTTAACAAATTTTTATAATCAGTATAAATCTATTGATCCTTGGTTAAAAAGAAAAACGAAGAAAGAAAAAGGACAGAAAGAATTTTACCAGTCTATTGAGGACAGGAAAAAATTAGATGGCTTATATGAATGCATTATGTGTGCATCTTGCTCCACTTCGTGTCCGTCTTATTGGTGGAACCCGGAATATTATTTAGGCCCTGCCACGTTAATGCAAGCCTATCGATGGATTGTCGACAGTAGGGACGAATATACACAAGAACGTCTAATGGAAGTTAATGACACGATGAAGTTATACAGATGCCATGGAATCATGAATTGTAGCGTTTGCTGCCCGAAAGGCCTGGACCCAGCCAAAGCCATCAGAAATATGAAAGAGATGGTGCAGGAAAATTTTTCCAAGGAAAGCATAAAATCGCATGCGAATTATGTCAAGCAAAAGATGGAGAAAACCAAGTAGCACAGGTGAGGAGGCACATCCGGGAAAAGACATAATAAGGGTGATGCAAGGTAACTTCGATTCATCTTTTCCCTACTGCGGAATGTTAAGTCGAAACAGTAAATTCATATTTGTACATCCTTTTTCAGCTCGCCGATTCTTTCGCATCTTCAGGAATACAATCACACGTGTGCTTATTTATCTTTTTTTTTTTTTATATGCACATTTTTTCCTAAGATAAAATAACCAGAGCTCCTTCCCATTTTGTCACATCCCTATGGTCCACTTTTTGTGTACGCAATATTTAGGTATACTAAAAAGAATCTATTTATATAAACACGTTTCTTGCTTCTCGCGAAGGCGTATTTTTCTCTTTATTTTTTTTTTTGTTCACCAACAAAATGTGACTGTTATATGTTGCCAAACTGTACTGTATAACAGCGTCAATATTTTACGTCCCCCTTTTTTCCCAGCCCCTCTTTGTTGCATCAAAAGGGTAAAGCGGCACCAGGTTGTGGTTGTGGTCATTGCATTGGGGGGAAATTCGCTCCAATATGTATATGCATTCATCTCATCCCGGTGATATTTTAAAGTGGATAGCGCCGCAGATGGTCAGAGAGGAGTCAACACATCTTGGCCCCTTTTTTTTTTGCTCAAAAGGATTTACCATATGAAAAGCGTATAAATTTCGAAGAAAGGACGCCTTTTTTTCTTCTCCTCAACAATTTATATTTACTTCATACACATTGTATGTGAGTTGCTGTTTTTGATATGTTGCTTTTGTTCGCCGATTCTGTTTCCCTTTTTCTTTTTTATAAGGAGAGAAAGGACAAAAGATAAAAGCACGTTAAATGTGTTATCTATAAGTTCATATGCTCGTAATATATCTACACAAGTAAGAATATAATGCGCTTGCGCATTCTTACTCTATGTATATAATACTGTTACTTAAAAAAAAAAAGGGGTAAAAATGGGCCGGAAAAAATGGGAAGGTTAAATTCCTCACTTTTACGAACCGTAGAAGAGTACAAAATTGCTGAATTACACATGGAAAAATAAGTAACGTAGAGGTGAAATTATTGGCATAAGAAAACTGCCTCGAAAAGAAAATAATTGCATAGAATGGTGCACCTATATGTGTATATGTACACATATCCCCGCACACAGACATATATATATATAGGCATATGTCCACGCACCGACAAAATAAACTTCTTCCCATTCATCAACTAATGTGTTTCGTCCTGCACTTGCATACACATTCTCCATATTTTGTCAAAAAGAAAAAAAAAATATATACATTAAGCTTACAAAGGATGCAAAAGACTTGCTTCCTTAGACTCCTTACTCCTTTGCTGCTGCTTTCACTTGATAAAAAGGGAGAAAAAGGTAATTTCCGTTCTTCATGTGGATGATACTCTTCTCCTCTGTGTGCAGTTCCGTGTTTACCCATGCAACTGATACGTGCGAACGCAAAACAGCTCGACGCGCGTGCATATTTTCACCAAAGTCGTTGGAGCACAACTGGGTATATATACACAGCAATGATGCATTGTATATATTACACAACACATATGCATTGTACATACCATTGAACAAGAAAAACATTTGAACTGAAAAAATAAGTTGAGTAATATGTGTCTCTTTGTTTTGTACTAAACTTTCACCAAACAAGTTGGTGCTTCGCTGTATACTATTTTGCACAGGGGTACGGATAAAAGCTGACTTTTTAACAATATGCTATTAGAGCCTGTTCTTGGAAACAATTCTGTGCACTCCTTCGGCATGCAAATAATTGCACAGACATGATTTATTAGCAAAACACCGCTCCTCAATCGCTGACGTGACTCGCTTTTTTTGGGAAAAAAAAAATTGGCTAGATAATCTGGCGTGCTTTCTTGTCCAAATCGGTAACGCCCTTCAATCTCAAATATATGCAGATGGTGCATACATATTGGGATATGAGAAAAAAGAAACGGCTTTCTCATGCTCGAATCCTTCCTTTAGTGCCGATCAGTGGATTCTTACGAATTATGTGTTCCTCATCATGCAACGTTATAAATATACTGGCTTAATCCATGTTCATTTCTCCTCTTCTTCATTCTTAGCAACCTTCTTTATAATCCCAATTTCGACTATGTAGGAGGAGTCCATCCCCGCTTTACCATATTGTGTGCAAATCCGGGATGACCCGGCTCAGGTTGTTACGGACGCATGACGCTACTGCAAACGTCGGATAAATTTACACGATTGACTACCCTGTGCTAAGTGCTCTGTGGTGCATCTCGCACTGGGGGGTGAAGGTGCGTATATACAATAATAAGTGCAACTTTTGCCCAATTTGGCGAACATAAATTTTCCCGACGACAGTCGTGCCCCATCCCATTTGGGAAAATTCTAAAGCGGATAATACTGCGTATTCTCCTCAATTAGCAGATGAACGCGGCTAAATTTTCGCGTCATATCCTTCCGCTATCAACTCCTTCTTGTTTAGGGGAACGCTGGACTGGTGCTGCGTCAAGATGGCCTGTTGAATAACCTGCCCCTTCCACTCTGGCCAAGCCGAGCCAGAACTCTTAGGATCCTTCTTGCCGTTCTGTGGTCGATCCATGGAGGCTAAAAAATCAGCATGCATTCCTCCCATAACGTCATCTCTTAACTGTAAATTTTTCTTATTCTCGTCAATGGGTTTGTACTGTGGTAGCGTTTTTCTCCTATTGTTGTCGAAATATTTGTTTGTAAGTACTTCCTTTTTCCGTTCGTTGGAAGATAAGGGCCTCTTTACTTTTTTCTTGTTATACGAATCAGAGTCCATAACAGAGTCGCTATCCTCCGATTCGCTGTCCTCACTCGACGTAGAATACGTCGAAGAATCGGAAGAGTTGGACGAAGAGGAATCGGACGAATTGGAAGACGATGATAGATACCTATTTGTTCTTCTCTTATCAAAATGGAGATTATTACTATTGTTATGATTGTTACTCAGATTGCTGCTGCTATTGAGATAATTCTTGTTCATATTTTTCATGGGCATCTTCCCCTTGGGGATAGTACACGCACCAATTTGATCTGATGGAATGAGAGAGGCTTTATATTGCTCCAAATTTATTCTTCCCATATGGTTAATGTAAAGAAATATTCTCTTCTGCTTTTCGATGGACAACAGATCGGTGTCAAATGTGAAGAACCTATCGAACATGTGATTCTCCGCCAGTATGCCTAAATCATCTTGTATAATTTCTAATGCTGCCCTTCTTTGATTTGGTGCTAATCTTCTTAAATTCTTAAAAAGTAAATTCACTTGATAGTTATTTAGCCCTTTATCATTCGCTCCAATCTTTTGAATGCCTGGTGGTTCTGGTATCGTTCCCATGCTGGGCGGCTCAAATTCTATACTATTATTATTGCTATTCATGTGGATATTACCAGAACTACTGTTATTATTTCCTACACCGTAGTAGTTATCCTTTTTGTTATTTACAAATTTGTCTCTTGCATTCTTTGATGACATGGTGGATATTTGTTTATTCATTTTGTTAAACCGATTGTCCCCTGGCGCGGCTGATCCCTTTCGATTTGGAGCTCCGTACATATGATTCGACGGGTCCATATTGTGGTAGGCCGCATGATTCCCTGCTGCTGCCCCTCCTCCAGGCATCATCATGTTTTTCTTCCTACCTGGGTATGCATTACTAGTACTGTTATTTCTATTGTATCTTTTGTTGCTATGGTACTCATCGGAGCTCATTTCCTCACTGGAACTTGCACTGTAGCTACTACTACTAGTAGTGTGATTAAGATTCTCATCATACTCATATTTCTCTGCCAAAATTTCATTATATTTGTTCATATCTAAATACACAGAATTGGAACCTTTCGTACATTCGTTGAGGATATTTTTCATTTCTGTTTGCTGTTTGACTAACTTATCGAATTCTTTAGCTAACTTGTAGGCATCATTCCAAACGCAGTTTTTCACCTTATGATACGTGAAGGCATTAAAAAATATTTGTCGTACATCTTGTTGCCATTCAAATGGGTTGTTGTACTTATTCGTTAGGAGCTTATTTTCTATCGTCTCAAAATCCATGGGGTTTTTAATAACATTAAAATAATTTGGTATTCCATCCAGTTCTGGGTTGACTGGTTTTAAGAACCAGCAACATATTTCTTTCTTCTTCAATTTGTGTAATATTTTGAAGCACCAATTTTTCCAAGGGTTACCACTTTTGTAAATTCTTTTCTTGTACGTTCTTTTGTGTTGTTCATATTCGTCAACCGTGTCATCTTCCAGTATACTATTGTTGCTACTTCGTTGCCTCTTTTTTAGCGCTTCCTTTCCTCCTGCCACGGCCCCTGCTGCACCTGTTGCTCCGTTTTTATAATTACTGTGTTGTATGGCCACATTATTTTTACTACTACTACTTCCAACCGATTTGGACGACTTTCCCTTTCCGACGTTGGGAAATGTTGCATAGGTATTTTTATTCACACTACCGCTATCCATTTCGCCTTTAACGATTGATCCTTTTTTGACCATACTGTTATTTTTCCCTTGTGCGATTTTATCGCTCTCACTCATTTTCGTATTAACTCCCGAACCGTTACTGCTGCCAACTTTGTTGCTATACGCCCCGCCTCCTCTGTACGCAGATGAACTTAAAGCAGCCGTGCCACTGCTAACGTGATTATGACTGGTATTACCGTACTTGTTATCATCATCGTTTAGGGAGCTTTTATTATCATCCTCGTAATTGCTGTATGCCGCTCCCCTTCTACGGGTAATTTCCCTCTGCGTATCGTTATTATCCTTCGTAGTTGTGCTACTCGTCTCATCTTTGGAATAGTATGGATCAAAGGACTTTTTCGACTTTCTCTTACCGGCATCGTATATATTGTTCGACAAGGAGCAACGTAGGTTCTTAATTTCATTTAAATGTCTCTTTGATATGGCGCTGTAGGTGTTTCTCTTTTCGCTCTTGCTCTTTTCTGATGGGATTTCAAAAAATCGAAACCCCAACAAGTTAACTGTATTTGATATATAATTGAATTCTTCGTCCGTCAGGTAGAGAATGCCTCTTTCGAAGCTCCTCACGTCGTCTACATTTTTGAAGAAGGCATTTTTGTAGTTCCCATTTGGTGCACCCTTTTTATCACTATTCAATTGGGCATCCTCCGTGGTGAGGGTTGTCCCTGTATTGTTCACGCCAATGCTGACAATATCATCGCTGCCATTCTGTTGATCCGCCAGGTTATTATGAATGTCGCTGACTTGGGCCTTATCATTATTCATACAGTCATTATTTCCACTATCGCTCGCGCCTTCGAAGGTAACTCCCGTGTTTCCACTATGGTTGTTTTCATTGCTCTCATTGCAATTATCATTATCGTCATCATTGAGGAAATTCATATCATTTCCATTATCGTCAATTGTGTTTTCATCGGACAGTGATCTGTAGTTATTCATATTTTTATTAGTGATATGCACATTTTTCAGCCCTATGTGGTCACTATGATTTTCGTTCTCTGAATCGACTAGATTATTTGAACTGTTAAAATTGTTCGCGCTTATTGTAGCATTGTTAATATTGTCAGCACTTCCAAAATGACCAAGGTTGTTGCTAATGTGGTTAATGCTGTCTATATTACTACTTATAACGTTGTTATCATTCGAAACATTACTCATTTCGTCATTATTTGTATTCATATTTATTCCAGTTGCTACAACATCTGCTATACGTATGCCACGTGTGCTACGTTCCTCTGCTGCCTAGGTGTCATTTAGCGACTAGCTTCTTCTCTCACGTCTCCTTTTCGCTCAGCAAGTTGCAATTGGTTGCAACTGACGGCAATTGATTGCTACTTTGCTATTGCGTTGCTACAATGGAATAGGTGCGCGTCCAAATACTGACATGCTATATATATATATACGCATCTCACGATATGAGCGTCGCAACTATGCTACTACAGCTGCCGCTATAGTTCGACCGAGAACTCGGCTGTCACTAACTCCGTGTAGGCGCGCCAGAGGTAGCATTATTAGTACATATGCCCAGAAGCGCTATATTTTTCAGATTCAAAAATGCTTTTCACGTTCGGAATTTCGTTATAGTTAATTTCACTTTGGTTATTCACGTTTGTCGCTTTGCCTTATTTGGTTTGTATACAAATTTAATATCATTGTTTCCAGGGTGGAAGTGTATAACATGAACTGGAATAGATTCTTTTTTGCTACACTACCACACTGCGTTGTGTTTAGTTCATTCTCCAGGCGTGCCGTCACTACTGCTATGCGCTGCCAACCAGCGTACGTGCAACGCGTTAAATATATACAAACATATATATATATCTATATGTGAGTAGAATAATTTACGCTAAGTGGTGCTATGGAGATATCGTTCTTAACATTTTTTTTTCATACATCTCACGTGCAGGAATGGTTGTTGTTGTTACTTAATTTTCGCTACTCCCTTTTTTTTTAACTTTTATACTATATAACAGTTTTGTATTGTTAATTTTTTAACTTAGATGATTTTGGCAAATATGTAATGGACAGTTAAAAAAATGTATATACCAGGTTATAATAACACTTGTACATTTCATTTTTTGCCGATATGAGAACTTGTCCCATATGTATGATCTTCTATCGGTGAAAAATGAAAATAATTTCGAGTTATTATAAGATCGTATATATGGGCACACGCGACGTAAGAGAATAAAAATATGTACGTAAAAAGTGTAGGTATTGGATATATTCATACAAGTTACATGTATGAGTGGATGTACCGAAATAGGTATGAGCACGCGGAAGTGTATGTTTATCTACACCATCCGCTTACTCATAAATGTAATCGTACGCAGGTGGACAGACCCTCCTATATGAATACTACTAACTCATACAGCATTTTTAATTCTGTTGTACTTTTTTATATTCACGTAAACTTCTTTCGCTCCGTCTTCGCGCAGTGGACGGATATTGGTCAAAATGTTCCAATTTGCATTCTGCCTCGCTAAGGGCACGATTTTATGCCCGTATATTTACTGATATATGAGTACATGTATCTGTTTGTGTCATAGTTGTACGTATATATCACGTCGGTATATACGCTTATATATGCAGTACAAAGGTGCATATACTATATAATGCCGGTACGTATAAGGTATGTATAAACATGCCCGTACTTGTACATGTACGCAGAGCACATATATTTGTACATCCAATCATACATAGTGTTATATAAGATATATATTATATGCAAAAGCAGCCACATATATATGTACATAAAAACATATATCGCGTACTTTCACAATATGCAAGGCGCTCCACCGTAAAAAACACATGATGGGGGGGCTCTCATACATACAAAAAAAATAAAATAAAATGTAAATTTTTAAGAATATTGTTAAAATTGTATGTTTGTATTTTTTTTTTTTTTCAAAACAAAAAAAGAGCACTTATATGTATAAATAAATGGCATAAATATATCTTCCTTTTGCTAACTCTTTTTTTTTATTCTTTTAATGTATTATCACAAAATGTAGTAAATATTGGTTATATTTTTTTTAATTTAAAAATTTCTTTTTTTTAAATTTGATTTTTTTTTTGTTTTAAATTTTTTTCAATTTTGGAATATTTTCTTCTCTAAAATGGATTTTTTTCTTTTTTTTTTTTGACCTATGCGCATATATGTAGTAATATTGCACGCAAATAGTACTCCATTTGGCGAGATGTATTTTCGGCATAAGTATTCCAAATAAGCATTTTCGCACATACGTATTATTATTCGTATATATATTATATGTAATATATATATATCTTCTCTTTCTTTTTTTTTTTTTTAAATTAAAAAAATAAATAAAAAATGCCTAACATGCAATTTAAAGAATAAAATTTATGGCCCTTTTTTTTTGTTTTTTTTTTATGCTGTAACTTATTATATATATGCTTACATATATAAAATAATTATATAATAAACATTGTAACGATTTTTTTTTTTTTTGGGCTTCTTCTGAGGGCTAATATTAATTGTAGGGCTTTGCGTAAGCAGGGTTATTTATACAATTTACACTGCCGTACGTTATAGCAACAGGTAGCATAAAGAGGCATATAAATGGTCATTTGGCCCATGGAGTCACTATGACGCATAATATATATGGGTATATTTGCAGCGTACATTTACGTACATCATCAGTTACTGATTACTAGGGGGCAACAAATTCGGTGAATTTTTTATCCCTGTACAAATAAGTATATAATTGCGCCTCCTTTGCCTTTTACTACGCGCATAATATATGACCCATATGATAAGAAAAGAGTTCATGTAACATTATAATGCTGCCTTTTTTGTACCATCTATGCTTTTTTACCCATGGGAGAAGGGGGGCCGCCAAATAAATTAATTTAATTTTTGCTATAAAGAACGGTGGACGCAGCAGAGGTGATACGAAATGAACAATTTGTTTTTTTTTTTCTTTTTTTTTTGTCAATTTTCTTTTTTTTGCTCCCTCCTTTCAATTCAAAAAAATGGCAAATGGTTACGCGAATTAATTATTATTCCGAACTTGTGCAAGTGGGGTGGATTGCAGTCCATTCTTCCATTGAAAATGGCGAGCCCTCGAAATGGCCACACGCATCAGCGTCTGTGCGTACATATATGTTAGTACTTTAGTATGCACAGATACTCATGGCTGTAATGAGCCCTTTTTTTTTAAGATTACGATATTGGGCCGCAGAGTGGAAGCTGTGAATGCGTAGCTATTGAGACGATTTAAAATAATACTCAATGGAAGTGCTCAACAACAGTGCGCAGCAGTAGTGGCAGTTATTATGCGAGCTTCAGAGGGAGCTCGAAAAGTTATTGGGGCCCTTCCCTGTTTTTTCGTGCGTATTATTTGTTGAAATAGAGACCATGAAAACTACTTCTTAAGAGTTTCTACCCCCTTATCGCGATCGCATCAACCCGCAACTGCTAAAATCACAGCTTTCCACAAGACTAATGCCTCCCCGTATGTAGTGCTAATGTAGTGCGCGATCCGAATATTTCCCCCTGTGATAAGGTCAAAACTAATGGCGTGGTAGCAGAGATGGCCTCCTTGACTCGACGGATGTCGCGTTATTGATATGCCCAGGCGCGTACGCACTTGTGCGTTTCTGCACAGAGTGGATCTACATATATATATGTGCATGTATGTGAATATGCACCTTTCTGAAATGGCTCTAATGTACTTATATGATCGCACGATCGTGACGCGCACGACGAAAGCCCCCCATGGAGGCGCTCACAACTGAGTAGCTCACAAAATTAAGCAGCCTTCACTATGCTGAAAATGCATTAAATAGTTGTACTCCCCTGCATGTTTTCTTAAGCTTAAGTAAAAGCAAATAAAATGATGTGAGCTGCAGTGCTGAAGAAGGGGGGATGGTTGTATACATAAAATATATTCTCTTCCTCCGAACTGCAGATTTTTTCCTGATTGAAGAAAATTACGGTAGATTTTAATTTGGCCTGATTGCCATTTCCTATACATAGATGTATCTATTTTTTACGCTTTTTTTAGAAATATTGGCGATGCGAAGGGTTATATATATATGCCTTCCCCAGTTCGTAAATCACCATGCGGGTGTTTGTGAGTTCATGCATTAAGGCTTTTTCCCCCGGTATAAATGATTGCACATGTTGGCGTATCCATTTACGTTTTTCACCTCTCCAATGGGCTAACAACTGCGATGGGGCCCTAAATAGCTGCTTCCACGTTTTGGGCACGTACAATGGATAGCTTTCCCCCCTTGGCACAAAAATGGGCTCTACGTTCTGTTACGAATGCACCTATTAAAAAGGTCTCCTCATAGCAATGTATGTATATACATATACACGTGTGGCTTCTGTAACCTCTTATCGGTCAAACTGCTATATATAACGGTGTTATTTCAACTATCCCCCCTCGTGGAAATTCCAACCGTGTTGTAATATATATCTTTCTGATACAAATTGTTAAAATGTGAATATGTCACGGGGAAACAGAAGGCCTGCATATTATGTCCAATTTAGTTCTGTATTTTTTTCTACACAGTACATAAGACTGCTGCTTTACTTTGCTTTCCTCTTGTTGAAAAGAACAAAAGCGTTTTCACTCTGTTTTGTCTTCGTTACTCTTGGGTAGGGATCTATGAAAAGGCAAACACATACGTACACACATGTGCACAATTTTGTTCGTCATCGAAATATGCCTAACTACTACAAGCGCAAAAGAGCAACAACCTATGGGGCTGTAAAAATGCAAAAGGTTAAATGTTTCCAAAATAATGAGAAATTTACGACAAGAGGGAAGTAGCGCTAAAACCGGCGTACGTGCAGACAGATATATATATTTATAAATACACACGTATGTATGTACATCTGTGGCAGATCTGCAGCCTGTATTCACCTCGTATGTACGTACGAAATGAAAAGAAAGGCATCACTCGATCACGTATAACACGTTAACGGTCGTACTGTGAGAGTTTACAAAAGAAAATTTTACTCCAAATGAGGCAGATATAAATATCTTCGTAAATATTATCATTTTAAAAGGCGCAAAATTACATACATTTCGTAAATTGGCTATGGTAAAATGTACAGCGTGAATTCACCAAGGGAAATTACAAAACAGTGCTTCGTCCGTAGGTGAATACTCTCCCTTATAACTTAGCGTGACTGCTTTTATTTCACGTTGCTGCTTTTTAAAAGGGAAAAAAATTCATTTTGTCTTTATGAGATTCTCCCCCCTGATGACAAAGTACTACATCAATTGGCGCAGTTAACTTAGAAAAGGAGAAAAAACATACAATAAAATAAAAGAAAAAGAACAATGAAATAAAAAAAAATAATAAAATAGAAGAAAATAAAATGATAAGACGCAATATATCCAAAAAACACCGATGGAATAACTTTAGCCTGCATGAAAAGGCAACTTCTGAAATTGCTGTCAGGAACGCAGGGATTGCATAACAGAAGACAAAATCGCATTCCATGTTTTGAATGAACGTTTAGCATTCTCGCTACATACACACAGGGGGAAAGGAAACGCACAATATGGATTTGCCGCTCTAAAAAAAAGGGCTCCTCCAACCGGCGTCCTCCCTTTATACCTTCCGCGTGTTTGCCTTAAAAATGTGCTCACTGATCAGCCGTATGCAAACTGGGGAGGTAAAAAACACGCAAAACATGTCCGCTGGGGGAAAAAAGGAAAAAATGACCTCCCCCAAAAAAAATATCTATATCATAGGAATATTTTCTTTACCGGATTGCTCATTATCAAAAGGAGGGAACCTTCGAAATGAGCTAAGTCCTACCCCACATAAGCATCAAAGGGTAGAAAAGCTCGTC
This sequence comes from Plasmodium inui San Antonio 1, assembly GCF_000524495.1. NCBI lineage: Eukaryota > Apicomplexa > Aconoidasida > Haemosporida > Plasmodiidae > Plasmodium > Plasmodium inui. Next base: position 1,090,286 of record NW_008481836.1, read on the forward strand.
CCCAATCGCGCGCTCTTCTACATCTTCCACGTTTTAATTTTTTGGAGAAAGACTTTCCACAGGGGGGACTTAAAGTGTACCTACGTAATGCGTATCAGACCAGGTGTTATCCGACTGTCTGTAAGTGTCCATATACCATGCGAGACAGCTTCATTGGTGAAAATTGCTGATTAAGCGAAATGGGAGTTAGGCTATGGAGGGGCATATTATTCGCTCCAGCCACGTTGATTGAATTTTTCTCTTTTGTAGAACTTCCCTATTGTTTTCCTCCCCCAATGGGACGTGCTTAACAAGTGTGCACAATTGTGGCAATTTTTGCATCCACCTGACATGCCATTTTTGCACTAAAAAGAAAATGCAAAATTATGGTATAAGCTTCTTGCCGAAGTTGATTTATATATGAAAGGTTTTAAGATAGGCTCTCCCAGTGCGCACTCCGGATAGTAGCACTGCAACGACAACGCATGGTCTGAATTTCCCCAAATGGGAATTATATAGAGAGCAATAGAACACAGGGACTTATAACCAACTTCTCCCATTTAGATAGCTTCATCTGAGGAGCTTCGCCTTACGGAATTATTGTGTCAAAATGTATAGAGAGCAGAAAAAAAAAAAAAGAAAAAAAAATCTCCACAAAGGGAAAAGAAACCAATTATGATGCACAAACAATTTAGCTAAATGCCGTAACCCTCTACTCCCTATATGTGTACTAATCGAGGTGATTAAAAAAATCATTAAATCTATAAGAAATGAAATGCGTCACTTGGGATGTGGATCACACATTCCTACAACGTGCGGATAATAGCTCAAGCTGAGGGTAATTAGCTTATATGGATAGTACCTACCAATCGTGATCAGCTCCTCTTCGTCGAAGCCATAAACACGATGGGGGTGGTTGCAGTCCGTACCAAACGACAAAATCGTAGAGATGTGCCAGAAGAAATATAAAATGTATTCTTTAAGTATATGGAAAGGAAAATAAGTACTATCCATCCATCAGAGGGAATAATATAATACCTGAGAGTTCCCTCATGCTTTCTGCTGCTTAACAATTTGAAACGGTAAATAGTAGAATATAGGGGTAGTTTATACTATACAAATGTATAGGAGGTACGTACAGAAAACCAGGAAAAGTCATACAACGAATTGCAGCATCTACGATTCTACCACATTTTTATGCTAATTTCGAAGTGAATAAACACATAATATATTGGAAGGATACGGTAAAAGAAGCAAATAAAGATAAAAAACATTTCTACAGAAATAACAATAATTTACTTATGCTAAATTTCACTTGCTATACATTTTTGCCATAAAAAGATAACCGAATTTTAAAAAAAAAATAAATAGAATATGACTCAAATTTTTTACTCTGCCAAAATGATTTTTTTACGGGAAAAATAAAAAGCCCAATTCCGTTGATTTATTAATTTTTTCCCTGCCAGGATGGCGTAAAAAAAAAGGGAAAGGAAACACAGAGAAGAGGAAAAAATTATGCGCAATAAGATTAGGGACACATTCTTCTGTATATATTTAAAAGGCGCTAACACGCTTCAAAAGGTCATGCAAAAGATTGATTCGTTATATTTGTTGAATGGCATAATCATAAGATGAAATATGCCACGGGCAAAAATTTTGCTGTTAGCACCTTCCATGTGGAAAGTCTATAGCTCATCACAGTCAGCTGAGTGCAATGCTCTGCTCCGAACTACGCCAGGGTAATTCGTGAGCTACCCCAAACGACAGCCAGGTAAGTTGAATATTCAATGGGCCTCTTTTTCAGTGTGTTATTCTTTCCATGCTGAAATTGTACTTCATCGCTTCGTATCAGAAAACTGCTCTCCCCATTCCTTTTTTCGAGGCAAAGCGGATCAGCTGTTTTGCTTTTTTTTAAATAATTCTTTATTCCTCTTGGCAAATGGTGTTGTTCTCTCACTCGATAATTTGTTTTTCTTTTACTTTTTTGTCATAAAAGGCTAGGCGTAATGAGTGCATTTTTTGCAGTGCTTCTACACTCCGCGCTTCTCATATTGGTACTTTTCTTTTTTTTTTTTTTGTTCCTCTCCTCTGAGAGAAAACCTTTTTTTACCTATGAAAAGGTAACCGTTGGGACATTTAATTACTTAAGGGAATGAGGAAATGTAGTACAAATCAAAACGTGGATAAATTGGCAAATATCCTCATATCTGCAGTTGCAACTAAAATGGGGTATGAGATGAGTGGGAGCAGAGCGGTAAAGAGGTGCACCTCCAACAAGGACATGCATAAAGTGAAGATAAACTTTCGCCGCGGTCTTATCTGCACTCATTCTACATTCACATAAGGCTGTTACTCATAATTTGTGCTCGTATGCTCCCATTTTGTTACTCCTCTTCTGTCACGTTTTTACCGTTCCAAGTGAGATAACGTGGAAGATTTACGCAGGGGCGCTTCCCCCCGTTTGTGCAATTCTGCCTGCGAATATTATTAAGGAGTGGGAAGAATGTACTATAAGAATGAATCCTGCTAAGGGGAGGTAATTCGTATTTTTTTTTTTTTTTCCCACAAAAAGGAGGCATCTTTCCTGTGCGAAGTGTGTCCTAGGTAGACCACAAATATGTCATATGGTGACAACCGGATTGTTAACGCCCCCCTCCCGCTTCTATCTATTCCAAGTGAGCGTAAGGTCTCACACGGTTATGACGTATCAGCATTACAAAAAAAGTGTGAGTTTAGCGTGGTGTTATCTGGTAGGGGAAAGAAAAATCTCCTACTCCAAATTTAGAACTGCAGACATATATAGTAAACACATCTGCCCCGAATGAATAAAGACTTGGCCCAAATATTGGAGGATTTTCTGTCGGATGGGAATAGAAAACACAGAGGACATGATGATGATGGCACAAATGAGGAGAACATCCCACATTTTATCAAAGGGGACGGATCCAACTTGTTCAAAGATGATATAGGAAAAAAATTAGAAAAAAAAAACTTTTTCAAATATACAGAATATTCATTAAGTAGCCTCTACATGTCAGACAATCAAATTCGTTTAGAAGAAGATCCCCAATATGAAACGTTTATAAATATAATAACCAAAGGATCGGATGTTAATAACGAATATAAGTGGGTTGATGATTATTTCAAATTTGAGATGAAAGAAGAATTTAATATATTAACGCCACAATCGCAAGACAGAGATTTTTTGTTCAGGAAATATTTACAGCCAAGTCAGTTAAAAAATATTTGCCTACTACGAAAATATGAACACGCAGCCATTTCCAAAACGCCGGAAAAAAATAAAGTGGATGCTAAAATAGTGTCTGAGTATATTGTTCACGATAGTTACAGGCACATAATGAAGGCATTAAACTTCAAACTAAGTCACAGGATTTTTGCACAAGCGCGCATTTTTCACAGTAAATATGGAAACAGCGATCACATAATCATACTGGTCATGCGGCATTACAAGGATGAGAATTTTCTCCATCCACTTTTTCACGATAGGGCACTTGTTCAAATAAAGTCCTATTTAAATGATAATAAATACGCCGATATGACTCAAAAGAATCTGCTGAACTACACAGAGATTTTCAAGCCGTACGTCTCACTGAGAAAAGTGGACAACAATTTCGTGGAGCAAATTAAGGACAGGTATTATGGCGCCTTTTAGATGCCCTAGTGGTGGGAAACTACGCTGGTCGTAAGCGCCCCCGCACGGCTTTATCCGTCGCCTCATCTTTGCATGGGTATATGCATGCTTAGAAACAAGGGGGCATGTTCGCTTGGTCCATTTAATCGCCATTCCGTAGCACGCTTTTGTCGCGTGTCGACCTTCTTCATAAGGCCCATCCCAAATGGCTCTTTTTCGAGCCACCTGTTTGTGTACAACATTGTGTATGTGTGTCGGTAGGGGGGTCACTGGTTGGTGTTTTTACCCGTCAGATCACCCCCATTTGCTTACTACGAATCACTCCCAATCGCATGAGCGTGCCTGGCTCCTCTGTTTAATTTCCACGTGATGGGGGATTCTCCACTTCGTCCTGCATACAAGTGTCATCCTCCACCGTGGTGCCCATGCCAATCAGCACCGTGTTAGTTTCTATGCTGGAGTACAATTTGGGTGTGTCAAAATTGTGTTCCATGTTGTTTACCTCACTTTCATCTTCCGAACTTTCGAACTCTTCGCATATTTCAAAAATGTCTCTGATTAAGGAGGTACACATAAAAATGCATTATGCCATGTGGATGGTTCCGCTTTTGATGGACACAGTTAAGATTACCTACACAGTTTGCACAGATTGCACAGTTTCTACAATTTGCACAATTTGCGCGCGAATATTGTGTGTACACTCATTTGCTGCATTTTTGCGTAAGTGGGCATACCCCCTGTCGGCGTTTTTCCAAAACTGATAGCAACTTTCAGCATCAGACAAGGTGGAATTGGAGAAGATTTCATCTTCTTCACACATGGAAGATTCTCTCCTCTCGCTCGACTTTACGGAGGCGTCATTTTTTGGGAACTCCGCCTTTTTTAAATGCATGGTGTCATCCCCTTCAGTTTATGTAGGCCAAAAAATGCCCGCTTAACACCCTCCTGGGTGAAATGTTTCCACTAGCAATTTTGTGAGCTATACTCAGCTTTTGTTTTTACCAATTGGTGTTTGCTCACACGTGTAAAATAGACTAAGTGCAGGAATTGTAGCAGCTTGGTGAATTTTTTTCTTTTTCCTCGTAGTGTTTACAAATGTGCTAAGCACACCGCGGCTGTCCACTTTTACACTTTGCATTTTTTTTTATGTTAAAAGGTTATGTCGATTATTTTATTCGCCTAGTGAGCCTACTTGCACATCTGGAGCGTCGCCGTGAAAGGCAAGCTTCGCCCTTCATGCACGCGCGCTGTCTCCCCATTTTGAACGCAGCATAGGCATAAATCAGCCGCTTGTAAAAGAATTAAATTAAAATGACAAATATGCGAGATAGCCAAACTAAGCCGTTTCAGAGGGCTGAAACGTGTGGAGGCGAAGGAAAGTCTTTAAAAATGGGAAAAATATGAAAAGCACGGAAAGATCGGAAAACGCGGAAAAGCAAAAAAATGCGAATGAAAGTCGAATGGTACGGCGCAGCTTCACAGAAAGCAGATACCAAATGGAGCAAACCTGGGATTATAAATCCAACAAGCTCGACTCAAAACGGTGACGTAAAAAACGCTCAAGCGTAAAGATGCAAAGAGGGAGCTTCGAAAGAACGCAACAGTGAAAATGAAGCCGGTGTAGTAGTGATGAAATTCGAACAACCGCACGAATTGCACCAGAGGAAGTTAGCCGCTTTCCGTTTTCCACTTTCCACTTTGCGCTTTTCACTTTCCGCTTGCCGCTCTGCTTAGTGTCTTCCCGGACGAGCGGCATGTCATTGGCCCTCCGCTTCTCCTACCTCATTTGGTTTAACTTCCCCCTCGGCAACTGGTTCCGTGGCTGAAGACTCGACGCCCACTGCGGGACCCTTCTCAACATCCTCCTTCTCATCTCCAGAAATGTGCTGCCTCAGAAGGGCAACTTCCCTATCCACCTTCTCTATGTTTTCCTTAAGCATTTGTATACTTCGCGTGAGAGCCTCAAATAATATCTTGAAATCTTTTATATCTAGGCTGAAGGTGTGAATAATCTTCTGCATTTCGGATACATTATTTGCCGTTTCTTCGGATTCCTTTTTCACTTCAAGGACATAGTTGGAAAATCTCTTTATCTCATTTCTCATGGTCACAATGGACACACTTGTACATAGAGGTGCAAACCTACACACATATGACGTAGGGTCGTTGTTAGCATTCTTCCCTCCGAACAAGAAAAAAGCCTTTGTCTGTGAATGCAAATTTAACGTACCATAATCGTAACAATTATGAATCTGCTTGGATGCTATTTGGCAGTTAAACCAACAATTGGAAGGTATATCATATACATACAAATCGGGAATAGAATAATTTGAAAACCACCCTGAACATAACCCACCACTGATCCACATATTCTTATCAATAATAACAGCTCCGTGTTTCCACCTAGGACAAGGGGCTTCCCCAGAGGAGTTCTTCACCATTGTCCAATTCTCATTGTTGAAATTATATACCCATAACTCATCTGTTGGTGTCCCTTTATTTGTCGTGTCCCCACCAAATAGATAGAGAAAAGTATAATTGACATTCTCTTTTGTAACCCTATCTAGCCAAACCATGGAAGAAAAGACTCTTCCCGATGGACATATTCCTTTATGCTTTATTTCTGACCATTCTCCACCAAGGAATTTATAACCCGTATTTAACAATTCGTTATTTCTGTTCAGTCCACCCCAAATAACGGTCGTATAAGTACTAGAGCAAAAGGTGTAAGAATGTCCATATCTTGTTCCTGGATTGGTCTCTAATTTGTAGGTATACTTGGACCATGTGTCTTCCATAAAGTCATACATGTAGCAATCTTTTGCCAGTATGTTTGGACCACATAATCCTCCAAATAGCAATAACGATGGGTTCTTATTAATATCGTATGTTAATGTCATAGAAGCATAGGCTCTTTTCCCTGGATTTATACTCAACTTTTTAGATGTAAATGTGTTGAGGCCATACGTAAATGTTAGAAACTCGTCTAGATATTCATTTTTCGAATTGATTCCCCCGTATATGAAGAACTCATTCTCGTATTCTACTATAGAGTGGCCATATCTTTTTGTAAACACTTTATTATCATGATAAATATGCGACAGAAAGAATTTTGGTGGGGACATGACACAATCCGCTACTCTTGAGTTGGGGCTGCGAGTGGGACTGGGACTGGGTTTCCCTTCTTCATTCAGCTTAGAGGCACTATATAAATTTTTAAACGATGTCGATTCGTCTCCAAGTAGCATATGATCATCATGAGATCCCTTTTTCGTCACGCCACTTTTTGTTGATGTGAATGTTCCTGACTTTTGAATAGGTAATTTTCCATTCACTTCCCAAGCATTGTCAACGCTTCGCATGCTGCTGTTTTTGCTGAACATCTCCGCATTGTCTGTAATGTAGCTCTGTGAGAGAGTGAACTTTCTGGACTCTTTCTTTTTGAATAATTTCTTTTGATTTTCGTTTTCGGAAGACTCCTCAGTTTCGGAAAAGTCTGATATATCCGACATTTTGCTGCTAAGGGGACAGGGTGATATGATTGCAATTTTTGATGCTGTTTCGGCTGCTATTCGTATGGCGGTTCATCCAAAACGCTGCAGTAGTTATTTTCGAAAAGACGGTATTATTGGCCCTTTTATTCTTTCTTTTGATGGCGAACGGAAGAAAACCTTGTGTCGTTGGAACAATTCACCTACTAAACTGCTCCTAACAGGAGATTTAGCTGCAGCTTGTGAGAAATAAGAAAATTCACCCTGTCTGGTGTTGTCTTTCCTTTTGCATTTGATCGTTCATATGTACTTATTCAGGCATGTTTACGCATTTATCGCGTTTTCTCCAACTTGGATATTTAATCGCAGTGTCCAATTTGTAGGAGAAATGTTGGGAGATCAAAACGACGAAACTTTTTTTTTTTTTAAAACAACTTCGCTATTGTGATACCTTTTAAAAATGAAAGGGAGGACAAAGAAACTTACAAAGAAAAATGTCACATGAAAAAAAAATAATTTTGGGGCACAGTTGGGGGGGGTCAACACACATCCAATAAGCACACATATATATTTGCCCATATATGCACACATTTACGAGAACATATAAAAGACAACAAATTTTACAACACTTAAAAAAGGTTACATAAAAAAAAGAGAGAGAGAAAAAAAACGCATAATGAGCCTCACATAATTACGAAAAAATGTTACACACATTAATTGAGAATAAAAACGAAAGCGTCATTTTAACAACAAGCATTTTTTAACCATGTAAATATTTATGAATGAATGTATGGTAGTAAAAAAAAAAAAAAAATCCATTTCACACATAACAGCTAGCTTTTTATACACATTTCAAAATTTTTTTTTTTTTTTTTTTTTTCTCCCCTCCTGTTTTATTTTTTCGTTTTAACAACATATATATTCGAACAAGATGACGTCACGTGAAGATTTTTAAAAATGTACATTCAAATGCCACATTTGTGAAAACCTCATTCTTACTCCTTTGTTTTGAGAAAAAAGCTCTACATTTTGAATTAACATCAAATTTGTAAAAAAAAAAAAAGGGGACAAGTACTCATTACGTACTCATATAATCAATACTGAGCCTTAATAAGCGCTGCACAACAGAGTCATTATGTAGAACTTCTGTGGAACAATCACACGCGTAAATTTAGGCATATCTTTTGGCGCGCATAAAACTGTACAAAGGCAGACAAATGAAAAGAAATGTATTCATTCAAAATAAAAAAAATCACGTTGAAGTGTTAAGAGGTTGAGTTTGTTAAAGCTTGAATTACGTTTTAAATAGGAACCTTCGACGTAGTTTACTTTTTGCAACTCCCTTTTGCATCCCTTTGCATATCAACATAAATGTAAGACATCTCAGCTTGTCAATATGGTGGAAAATATGAAGGCACAGTGGCAAATAGGTTCAATCTGTCGCAAACAGAAGCGATGTCCGTAATCAAAATGCTTAATTAAAATGGTACAGGCGGAAAAAATGTATACATATATGTATATGCATATCTACACTTTTTCTTAACTACGCACAACATGCTTTACGTCGTGTTTCTGAAAAAAAAATGTTCCGTGCAAACAATTCGGGTTTATTTTGGGAACACTTAATCATGTTCATTCGGGGTGAAAAAAAAAAAGAAGCATAAGTGCAACGCAAAAATGGATATACTCTGATGTTCCCTTTTGAAAAACTTTCGATAAATTTTTTTTTCTTAAATTTCGTATTGTTCTTGTTTACCTCGCTAGTGATTTTTCATTTATTTATTAATTTTATTTATTTTTTTTTTTGTGTTTTTTTTTTGGGGGGGTGTTCCATAACAGCTTAGTTGCCTTCACGCACTTAAACAGGTGTCACCATTCTTCATAGACAAGCCTTACGATGTAATATTATGTTAAGCCGCGGAAAAAAAAAAATATGGTGCGAAATGGCCTTAAATGTTGATTATTTACGACATTCTTGCCCTATTGCAAGTCAGTTCACAATTTTATATTTAAAACAGTATAGAAATGTGCTTTGTCTAGTTTTATCTTCCCAGTGGGGTTTTCTTGCTCGCTTTTTGTTTGTCCTGTTCTTGTTGAATTTTATTGTTTTACCCATTTGCTGTTGTTTCACTGGTGCATTTTTGTTCCATGCTGCTATTTTATTTTTTTTTGCATTAGTCTTTTCTTTTAAGTTGTACGTACATTTTTTTTTTTTTTTACCTCTTTGAATAGTGCTAGATAATCTACGTCATGTGTTAACATTTAATCAAAAAAAGGAATATTTTTTTCGGTTGCCTCTTGTGGGTCTAATAGTATGGAAAACATGTGTGTGACATTCTAGGACGTGATCTTCAGCACGCACGTAAGAGAAGGTACGCATGCACCGCGACAAGCGTAGTAGCACATATGCTTCGTTACAAAGCAATATTTCTACACGCGAACACGCAGCGCCTTTTTTTCTGCGGAAACTCCCCTGATAAGTCGACTATGGCCTTCTTGGCCAATATATCTGCGGCAGAAAAGACAAAAGAAGTCAACGTAGTTGTATAGTGAAATATTGGCCGAATAGACGCAACAGAAAGTGACGTAAAGAGGACGACATGATGGCGAAAAAAAATTGCTACCTACTCCTTTTCTGGATTATTTCCTTGCTGACAACTGTCCTCGAAGTGCAAGGAAAAGTGTTCCACGGAAGCTTCAATATTAGAAAAAATGAAAAAATACACTACTTGACAAAATTCAGCTGCAGCATAGGCACGTGTCAATTCAATATAAAAATGAAGCTTAAGGATAACATCATTGCAAAGTTGCTCCATTATTACTACAAAATGAGCAGCAAATCGTCCACTGATGAGGGAAACCATACGGATAAGCTGTTCCACATGGATTATGATAATGCATACCATGTATTGACAAACAATGACCTGTATGCCATATCGCAGAGGGTAACGCTAATGCTGGATATTGAACAGAATTATGTAAATCAAGGGGATAAGTGTCAAGCGTTGGGAAATTTAAGAAGCGTTCATAGATTGAAGATACCTTTTCACTTTAAATACTCCGATCTAGTTAACAGCAAAACGTACAACTTAAAAAATTTTATGAGTAATAAATATTCCATACCATTCAATACTATTCACAGTGAATTAAAAAACAACAAGGTGTTGCAATCGGAGATTTCTAGCTACGCTTCTTCTACGAATGAAAAGGATTTTAATTACGAATACGTAAACATTAGCGCCAAAACAACACACCGTGTTCATGTATGGTTTTTAATGTTTGACGATTGCTACCACACTTTTATCCGTAATTTGAAGCTAAACATAAAGGCTAAAATAGCCTACTGGGAATATTTTTTAAATGCCGCAAAGAAGAAAGACATTTCGAGCCTAGCGTCTGGAGCGTGGGATCAGGACGTCATCGACGATGCCCATTCGGATGATTATATCCATGACGATAATGACGGCAATTCCAAGTTCTATAAATCATACAGTTTTGATAAGAATACCCTTTTGCAAAATCCTAAGAGACTCCTCTTTTTCGAAAATAATTTTACAAAGAGGGAGATAGAAGACATGTCTTTTTTCCTTAAATATTACAACTTTAAAAATATGAAGAATTTTACCAACATGTACAACAATTTGTATAAAAATGGCTTCTACGAAAAAGTCATAGATTACATATACGAAAACGATGGGTTCAAGGTCGAATATGAGGTAAATATATTCCAGACAAACAATTCCCATTTTTCCTACGAGATGTTATACTCTCCTCTTCTCACTTTTATTTTAACTATTCTATACATCTTTTTAATTTTACAATATGGTAGAAAAATCATGCAGAACATCGTGTCGAAAGAACACAAGCATACAATGGTCATATGTGTAGCTTTTGTAATTTCGGTGCAGCTAATATCCAACTCTTTGCTACTTATCCATTTGTTGGTGTATTCAAAAAACGGAATTGGAATTGAGCTTTTTAAGATTTCTTTCAACCTGCTGAATTTTTTGGCTCAAATTATAATGTGCACCATGTTGCTTTCGCTAAGTTACGGCTTGACTATTTTCGAGGCCTCCTTCGACATTTTTACCAGGATCAAGGTGATTTTTTCCATCATTACGGTTTTTCACGTAAGGGACGGAGCCCCGATGAGCGGCGAAGCGCACATAAATGTGCATAAATGTGTGTGCTCGTTCACCATGCAGAATACCGCCACCTGTGAGATGCCAAAATTGAGCTGTACAGCGAATTCGTTGCCCACTTTGTCTCTTTTTTTAACAGCGATGCACAAGTCGGGTGTGTCGCGCAGCAGTGGGCATTTCGATGAGACCGGGCATTTTTTCAATTGAAAAATGGCTCTCAGTGTTAAAGCACCATGATATAGTTCTGCTCGTTTTTTTACCACATGAGAGCGCGCGAAAGAAGATATAGATATATCCATATACATATATGCATACATTTATCTATGTTTTCCCCTCCCCGTGTACACACTGACGCGCCTTATATTCGACGTTGTAGCCTTTTCTGTTGCCCTCGAGCACGTAGGCGCTTATCACCATTTTTGCCATTCCCGCCTCTTTGCAGGTCGTCTTAGTCATCCTGGATAACACATACATCATGGAGTCGTCATCCAAATTCTTCGACAATGATAACATTACGGGATACATAATACTAGCCTTGAGAGTACTACTAGCCATTGTATACCACGTCAATATAAATAATTTATTTTTAGTGGCAAAGGTCCCTACCATTCGTAATTTTTTAAAAAAGATGTACATATGTGGACTGTTTTACATATTTTCCTTCCCTATCATTTTTATGGTTTGCTACATTTTTGATACATATTGGAGACAGCGATTTATGTTGTTTGGGACGGCATTTTTGCAGTATGTTTCTACGTACTGTATCACGAAAATGTTCTTAACCAATTCAGAGTACTTTAAAGTTTCAGATATGTCGGCAAGTGATCTCCCTGGAGCAACATTCAGTTGGTTCAATCAGAAAATACACACGTATTGAAAAAGGAGGGGGGAAAAAAAAAGTGAAAAATGAACAAAGCACTAGCGAAATGAAGAAAAATCAAATATATAGCTTGACTAATCTCCTCATTCGTTATACCCGATGCTTATTTTTATATTATTTTTTCTATGTTATTGTTATGTACGTGGTGATTACCCGCTAGCGCGCTTGGGGCGCACATACATAAACATAATATGTGTATATACATAGCGCACGCTCGCGTGTGTGCGCATTTTTTCCCTTAATTAGGTTTTCCCATTTTTTTTTTTTTTTGTCTTTTATTCAACAGTTTAATTAAGATTTCGTCAATTCGGCCCGGCTCACCAGTGGCGTAAAAAGGGGGGAAAATGAAAAGGTGGGAACAGGTGGGAAAAGCTGGAAAATCTGGGAAAGCGGGAAACACGTAAAACAAAAGAAGCCAGCACACAAACGTATGGACAAAGATGCGAACGAAGCATATGGCGCGAAATTAACTCCTAGCGGATACACATGAATACATGCAAAATCAAAGCTCGCTCGTTTTTTTGTCATTAAAAAAATTTGGCTTTCCTTGGGGGAGTGGCGCATATCCATATGCCACTAATTTTATCGCCTCAATGCAATTTAAGCCATATGCGCAGTTGAAAGAAAAAAAAAATTGCGCAGCATTTTTCGCGCTTTATGTTCCTCGCAATAACTTAATTCATCACATCGAACACTGTTAATTAGTTATTGGCATCACGCGAAAAGGAACACTGGATTGCTTTTGTGTGCCCAGGATTTTCACCGTGCGTATGCATAAGCATGCTACAGAATGTATAAATGGTATACACATATATTTACGTACACAAAAGTTTGCCCTTCAGCTGCGTGAGTTTTGTGCACACACCACAAGCACAAACTTACACACATGCGATAATTAAATTGCTCCTTGCGGGATAACTTAGCCAACAAGCGATCTTCTTTGTGAAGAGCCATAGGAGTACGTTTTAGAGGCATGGGAGTGGCGATTCACCGATTTCCACCGCTGCAATTGCTATGCATCAATGTCGTGTAATCAGCTGCGTTCACGTGAAAATATGCATATATGCACGCACACACCCATGCTCGCCAATTTATATTCTCTTGTATGTACGTATAAAGGCGCTCACTCGATTGTGCAAAATTAGCCAAAATATAGGACTCTGTGTATGCCACATTACGGCACTACAAAAAGAGGTGAACATGATATTGGGAAAAAATAGCCGAGCATTGGGATAGGTAGGTAAATGTACACACGTCGCGTGCTTCGTTTTTTCGTCACTTTTGTGTTATTCTTTTTTCACGTTCGCCAAACTTTTGCCACAGTTTTCTTTCCTTTTTTCCCGCCCTTTTGCTCATCCCTTCATCATTCAGAAGAAACGCATACATCCATTTGGGAACCCTTTCGTGAACGCGAAAAGGAGAAGAAGAAGAAAAAAAAAAAGAAAAGGTAGATCACATTGTTCCCATTTACTGCGTGACGAAGGGGCATGCTCCACACGGAAGTTTTTTGTACTAACATATTTGAGGATGATTATATGTGCATATTAACTGCGCGAGCATCCTTTAAGAACACGTAATACAATATAGAAAGCCGCCCCATACATATTTTCGGCGTGACAACAAAAGCAAACCTCCACAAATTTTATGTAAACATATACGTTACCAAGTTGGAAATAAAAAGTACTTCACAGAAAAGAGAAATTTTTTTTCCCCCTTGTATACATAATCAGTCGCACAAAATGGCCGATCGAAAATCAAACAAAAATGCAGTTGTCAAGAATGTAGATATGACCGAAGAAATGCAAATTGATGCCATCGATTGTGCCAACCAGGCTTTGCAGAAATATAATGTCGAAAAGGACATTGCAGCCCATATAAAAAAAGAATTTGACAGAAAATATGACCCAACGTGGCACTGCGTAGTGGGCAGAAACTTCGGGTCTTATGTTACACACGAAACTAAGAATTTTATTTATTTTTACATTGGACAAGTAGCTATACTTCTGTTTAAGTCGGGCTAAAATGATACGTCCCCAAGTCTGATTTCCTTTGTCTTTAATTATTTTTTTTTTTCTTTTTCCACATTTGACAAGAATAATTCAGACGGAGATTATGTAAAAGGATGCAAGGTGGCATTGGATCAAATGAACTAGTGGGGAAAAAATCCTCACATCGGAGGAAGACCCATAAAATGACGCATACAAACGGGTATGTGCTTAAAGAAAGGATAAACTTCGCACAAAAGGCGCATGGAGTGCGAGAGGGGAACATATTATTCTTGAAAAGGGACGGAAGAATAGTTCTTTATAAGTGAACTTGTTGCCCCTTTTCATTTTACACACTTTTTCAGTTAAGCAAAGGCATATATATGTACATATATATATGCTTGCGTCTGTGCGTTCCCATTTCCGCCTTGCTGATCACACATGATCTCCCTCCTTGTTTACATAATTTCCCATTTCGTCTAAAACCAAGGCCAGTTGCTTCTCATTCTTTTTGCGCATTGCCTCCCATTCACACCTTTTATGTGTTCCCTGGAAGCTAGATCAATTTGAAAATTTGCATTTCACTTGCGCACAAATTTCTTCCTTTTTTTTAATAAAGTATGAATACTTCATAGCGAAGAAAGCCAAATGGTCATTTCCCCTTTTCATTTTAAAAAAATTTATGTACTACTAATTTTCGTATAATAATATACGCGTGAATACCAACCTACATATAATTAACAAAAATTAGTGACAGCAATAATTTGTAGTGCGTTTTTTTTTTTTTTATAATATATCGACGGGTAGTTCCAAAAAAAAAAAAAAGGGCGAATTAAGTATGCGTACATACGTGTATGTAAACAGACGTGTATTTATACACACGTGCAAACAGATATTAACGCATTTTACGCGTTCCTGCAATGTGGTGAATAATTAAAGGGGTAGTGCCTTCTTGAAGGCGACACGTGCTAAGCATATTCGCTAAATTTAAAATGGTTATACTTGTGGACAAAAAAAAAAAAGAAAACACTAAAATGGCCGAGTCAGCCGAATTAAAGTAATAAAATGGTACAAACGCGCGACATAGTCCATTTTTTTAAAACTGAAAAAATGAAGGGAAAAAAACAAGTTTGCCTCCAAAAGGGTCAGTAGTAATTCACATGAATGAAGAACCTGGCGTGGAAGCACAAGCTGCCAAAGACCCCTCTTTCAGTATTCATTGAGCCTTCTTTTTTTGTTACGATTGATCATTTTCTCTTTTTAGGTGTGCTTCCTCTTATTTGGCCAGGGAATGCAACATAGCTGCGCCTTTTCATGCCCTTTCGATGTCCACATTTTTCGTGAGCAAGTAAATTTTCATGTCAATCTCGAGGTCTCCGATGAACTGCTTGTCAGTTGTCAGTGCCATCATGAGTCCGCCGAAGGAGGCGTAAACGGTCCTGCGAAAGGGGGAAGTGCGCATGTGGGTACGCACACCGGATTGCGTACTAAAATAAAAGGGGATTACAACAGTTGATGCAACTTCCCGAACGTGAGTGGCCGCGTCTGCGAAACGAACCTCCTCTCCGAGGACAATTCTTCGAACTTAAAAATCCTGCCACTCATAATGTACTCAATGTTATTCAAAGCTATGTTTTCGCCCTGCTCCCATATTTTATCATCATTTTTATTCAAAATTTTGTCTTGTAGAGCCAGATAAATAGCCTATCAAAGGTGATGCAAGGTGAGTCAAAAGGTATGTTCATATTTACGCGATGTTCATGCGGTGCAGCTGAAAACGTATCATCACAATGGGATGCAAAATAGGAACGCTGAGGAGGGGAGAGAAAAAAAAGAAACAGAAGAAAAAAAAAAAAAACTGATTTCTCCTTTGTTTTACCTTCTTTTCCTCTACTTTAAACAGCTCCGAATGGACATCAAGAATTAATTCCGCGTCATACCCTGTACTTTTCGCCTTAATTCTGCTGACTTTCTCAAACTTGGAATTATCTACACTGCTTATCACAAAGCGATCTTCGAACAAAATATTTGACGCCATGATTTTGAGCCTTTTTTTCTACTTTATATGTTACATATGTAAAGGAAAATTCTGTTCCGAATAATGGGAGTTCATTGATGTTATGGGTTTCAAAAAAAGGGCATGAAAGGCGATTGGGAAAAGGGAAAATGATTATCAGGAAAAATTGCCACATGTATTTTTCATTCATTATTTATATGCATATGTCGCGTTACGCCCCCTCCCTTGGTACAGATTCGGAAACTGTTAAAAACGATTTAACCAGTGCGTTACATATAGAGAAGGTCCAAGGAAAATGCCCCCCTCAATGAGAAAAAATCGGTCACTTCCAATCATATGAACGAACAACGTAAGAGTTACTTTAAACATTTCCATTTTAGAAAAAAAAAAGGAGTTGCCTTTTGTGAACTAATAAAAAGTTACGTTCATTTTTATTCGATTAAGGGGAATCCATATATAGCTATTTAAAGAATGGTGGGTCATCTGGCCAGTCGTCGGGACAGTTGCCCCATTTTGGTAGAGGCGCAAAAAAGGAGATTACGCATTTGGTGGGGGGTACCATTAAACCCTTTTTACAACCCCAAGATGATTCGAACAATCCGCATATGCGAAACAACACTCGAAGTGGTCACACAGGTAATCATATTTGGTCTCCTGATAAAAATGAAAAATTCGCTTTTTGAAATGTAGGACACTTGTATAAATGTTCGTGGGGCACGACGTAACGGTGTCTTATGTTAAGTGTCCAATGTGGGAATGGGAGACTCCCCCCTGTGATGGGGTAAATTTGGCCCCCAGTTGTCAGCTCCGATTGTTACACATAAGCTAGTAGAAAACTATTTTAATATTCTTAAAGGTACAGTGTTGTACATACAGTTGGTTTCGAACATGGGTGGGGATGCACTTTGCACATAATTTACAAGTAGGGATTTAAAAAAGGGAGCGCAAAAAAAGAAAAAGAAAGGATTATTTACAACTATGAAAAAACGAATGGAACTCATTTCGATTCACGAACTCTCCTACTCCGTTTGTGGAAGGCTTGTACAAAATTTTTATACATTTCTCATCGTTGCAGATTTTTGTATCATATTATTATGGGAATGATACAAAAAGAAAAAAAAATAGGGGGGGGTAGATAGGGAAGATGCACTCGATAGGTCTCATTGCATCTTCCTTTAACAAGGTGAAAGGTAACCATCCGATTATCCGAAAATGTGGCATCATAAAAGGTAAACTAAACCGTCACATCATATCTCGTTTTGGAAGAATAAATGTACATAAAAATGGTTAGAACGTATACCCCACGTTAACGTAATTCACATTTTGAGAATACCACAAGTGGGTTGTCCGTCGGATTGGCAAAAGGAAAGAAAGAAATGATGAAAGAAAAAAAGGCCACTGATCAGTAACTTCTTCCAAATAGGCACCACCTCTTGGCAGGCTTTCCCGACCAGAAACATTTCGTATTCGGTAGAAGTGGCGGTTGTTCTAGTGGAATACATAAAGGCTTCATAGCCCCGGATAGAGACGTCTCCGTGTTAGCCTGGTTCTGAGATAATCTTTGTGTCTCTTTCTTTATTTCGTCCTCTGTTGATATGTCCTCACACCATGGCGCTAGGACCATTTTCTTCCTATTCAGAGCATCCATAACTTCGCTGAAGCTGGTCACTTGAACGATGGATTCATCCAATTTCTTTTTCGCTTTTAGGAAAAGGTTCTTATGGATATCTACCAACATCTGTTGTGTTTCCAGTAAAATGGACTCTTTCTTTACATTGAATTTTTCGTTGGTATCTCTCCTTACACAAAGGCAGGAATTATTTTGAATATCTCTTGTCCCTACTTCAATCCTTATGGGCACTCCCCTCAATTCCCAGTGGTTAAATTTGTACCCAGGAGAGTACAAATCCCTGTCATCAAAGATGCAATTAATTTGGGCATTCTTCAGCACCTTCTCAATATCCTTGCAATAGTTAAAAATAGCATTTTCATCCGTATTTTTGTACAAGATTGGCACAATGACCACTTTATATTTGGCAACTTTTGGTGGTAAAACTAATCCTTTGTCGTCTCCATGGGTCATGATCATAATTCCAATCGATCTGGTGGTGCACCCCCAGGAGGTCTGATGTACATACTGCTTCATTTCATTTTCATCTTCAAATTCGATTTTAAACATCTTTGCAAAGTTGGTACCGAGGTAGTGTGAAGTGGCTGCTTGGATGGCTCGTCCATTTTCACTTATAAAAGCTTCTGCAGTGGACGTAAAATTGGCTCCTCCAAATTTTTCCCCTTCACTTTTTATTCCTTTAATAATTGGAACAGCTAAACATTCCTCGTACCATCTTCTATACAAATCTAGTATATCGAAAACCATTTTGACAGCTTCTTCTTCATTTTTATGAGCCGTATGTCCTTCTTGCCAGAGAAACTCTCTTGTCCTGATAAACGGGGTCGGTTGTTTAAATTCCCATCGAACAACCGTGTTCCACTGATTCAGTTTAAGGGGCAAATCTCGGTGCGATCTTAACCATTTGGAGAAAACGGAATACATAATCGTTTCGCTCGTCGGCCTAATTGCTATTTCTTCAGGGAGGGTCGAATCGCCATACTTTGTTACCCACGCAACTTCTGGGCTAAAACCCTCTATGTGATTTTTTTCCCTTTCCAATTTGTTCTTCGTTACAAAGAGGGGGAAATACGAATTTTCCACATCCAACTTTTTTATTTCTTTGTTGAAAAAGGCTTGGACGCATTCCCATATATAGTACGAAGCAGGTCTGAGGATGTAGCACCCGGAGATGTCGTAGTATTCTATCAACTCACTCTTTACGATCACCTGTGTGTACCATTCGGAGAAGTTCACCGTTTTCTTGGCTATGATTCCTAGTATGTTGGCGTCCTTCGCTTGGTCGTCCTTTCCCGCGTTGGCGCCGCTGCCAATACCGCTTCCCCCCTTTTGCCTCTCCATTTTGTCCTCTTCCAGCTGCATGTCCTCCTTCTTCATTTTGTCCTTCTCCTCCTCAATGTGGATGTACTCCGGGGCGTGGTTATGCAACTCACAAAATTTGACGACGTCTTTCTGTTTCATGTACAAGCTGCTGTAGTTGTGCATTGGATGGACAATTATATCTTCCATGTTCTTCAATTCCTCGTCAAAATATAGCTTGACAACATTCTCCTGGTCACATTTCAAAGCAAGGGGAGTTAAACAACCAGGCACCAAATTCAACATGCTTTTTAAATTCCCTTCATCGACAAATCTTAAATTGGACGTTTTAAAAATGCTGGATAAATATTTTAAGTCGACTGTTTTCCAGTTTACGGTACATAGGAAGAAATAATTTTTTTTTTTATCTTTGAGGAATAAATTTTTTATAATATTTTTCGAGTTTTCTAAATTCATATCTAGTAGATCCTTAATCGAGGTTGCTTTTGCATGCTTCACTTCTTTGTATTGAATTTTTAGTTCGTCTAGCTCTTTGCATAATATTTGAGCCTTCCTCAATTCGTCCTCTGGCACGTTTTCTTCACAAATGGGGCTACTCATTTTGTCGAAAATGGAACTTCTCCTCACAAATGCGCTCACACAATGGTTGCAGCAATTGGAGCCTTTTACTGAGGTATATAAAAGCGGTTTTAGCAGTCTCATCAACTTGTCATGATACCATCACGGGGGTGGTGGTGGGGGAGGGATATAATTCTCACTTCTCTTTACTGATGTGTGTTAATTGCTTAGTTGTCCCTGTTTGCACTTGAATTTTTTTTTCCCCTTTCTGATGAGTTAGGGGGGTTCTGGACTTGTTAGAACCTCAAATGTGGAACAAAATTGTGCACACGATGCATCCTTTGACGGGGTAAGCAGCAGGATGGATGTCCTCAACCCGAAATTTACGAATGTAGCTAAGCGAACACGACTGGCTTCACTTCTGTGCTAGCTGCGAACGGAAGATCATCAAAGTGGAAACACAGTTGTGCAGAGAGGGGTGACGTGGAGAAAAAAGGCTACAGTAGTGAGCGACGGCGCTCCATTCAACGCAAATCGGCCGTTTAACATTTGCATAAATATGTATATATATTTATATATATATGCACATATTTATATATATATGTACCTATTTATATATATATGTATATACGTACACCGAGCGGGTGATCTTCTTAACTATGATCGCGCTTTAACGAATCGCCTAAATGACAGGACATAGGAATGGCCATATAAAACGGGCATGGTAATGACACGCTTATGAGAATGCAGAAGTACATATAACACAATTGCCGCACCCTACATAAAAAAGAAGCAATTCAGTAGAAATACAAATGCTGGGATAGTGGCAGCGATAGTCGTGTTTAGGAACATAATGGGCTGCTCTAAGAAGAGGGT
>NW_008481836.1:1111485-1147400 GCF_000524495.1 Plasmodium inui San Antonio 1
ATGAAGCCCCTTGAGATAAGGTTAACAAATTAAGCATACCAACTGGTGAACAGCACCATCCGTTACTAATCTATTTGTGATTATTTTTCCCCCACATGTATGAAGCAGATGTCATATATGACCTTTTTTCTTATTTGTCAAAATGTATATGTTACACGGTTAAATGGACATTCAGCGTTGACAACACCGTTGAGGGAGTTATACAAATATTACACCGACACCCGCGTTTTTTTTTTTTTTTTTCTTCTTCTCATAAAATGTGAAGAAAAGCTCTTAACCACATGTAGCATCAAGGAACCCCATTTTTTACGAATTGCACATTTTTTTTTTCATTTTTGTAAAAAGTTGCCTAACAAAGTTGTCCAAAAAAATGGTCATAAAATATTATCCACGGGAGAGGGTCACCACGTATGCAAAGATTTACGCACCTTCACAGGCATATATAAAGGCCTACAAAATAAGCACACGCCGTTGAGATATTGTGCAGGGGAAAGATAGGACAAGTGGTATGACCAAGGAGGAGAAGTATAAGGAGGGTAGTCGGTGAGTTGGTGAGTTATCCTTTCGCGCACACTTCGTATCAACCATGTTTATAAAATGGATGTTTATATATGGCAGCGTAGAGTGACGCCACACTTTTGTAAAAATGTATTGACAGAAGTAATCTAACACCACATGGGTTATGGCAACAGTGCTTGCGTTCGTCGGTTTGCTACGTTGCTATGTAGTCATGTGGTCACCTGCACATGTGCCTTCGCAAAAGATCACATATGTAGATGTAGCTGTTCATAAATCTCTACACACTGATAAACATCCACGCGCATGCACGTGCGTATATAAGGCGCCACATCATTCGATGCACCCCTTTTGCCCTTCCCTAAAGTTACACGCTCTTTGTTGTAAGGTAACAATTAGAGAAGAATCGCCAAAGGTGTTAAAGAAGAGAAACAAAACTTATATTCTTTATGTGAAAAAAAAAAAAGAAAATGCATTCATCGTAATTATGCATATGTTAAAAATGAAGACCTCATATGGGAACGAATCGAGGGTGGAAGGAGGGGGGGCTCCGGGTGCATGTGGGCCAAATGCATGCGTAGCAGGACGATGTAAATATTACTCTACTGCTTAAGAGAATGCCACAAATGGAGGCAAATAAGCACAACAATAGCATTCGAACTAGCATGCATAACTGCGTTCAAACATATGTAATAACGTAGGAACGCGTGAAAATAAAAAATCAAAAAGAATACATAAAAAGAAGAAGACATACTAGCGTAATAGCGCAGTCCGCACGGGAGGAACAAAGCAAGATGTTGCCTATTTTAGCAGCGAATTACTCCTCTTCGAGCCACTCCGCAAAGGCCTTCAGCCGCTTGTTGTTCGCCAAGTACTCGTCCTCTTCGTTTTTGCTGATCCATCTACAGAGGGGAGGGAAAGGAAAAATGGGCAGTGGTATGTACAACTATATAGGCTAGCACAAAGACGGGTGATATTCACGCGGATAGGAACATACGAAGGAGCGGGTCACTTTAGTGACAAGCAATTCGCTCACACAACATGGCTGTAGCCGTGCCTTCACTAAAATGGCTCTCCTATGTGGGCACTTTATTTTATTCTGTTTTATTTTGTTTTATTTTATTTTGTTTTATTTGGTTTTATTTTATTTTGTTTTATTTTGTTTTATTTGGTTTTATTTTATTTTATTTTGTTTTATTTGGTTTTATTTTATTTTGTTTTATTCTATTTTGCTTTATTCTATTTTTCTTTATTCTATTTTTCTTTATTCTATTTTTCTTTATTCTATTTTTCTTTATTCTATTTTGCTTTATTCTATTTTGCTTTATTCTATTTTGCTTTATTTTATTTTATTTTCCTTCTTACTCATTAAAATAGTTGAACTCAAAGATATCCGAGTGGTAAATGTACTCAAACGCCGCGCACAACTTGTCGGAGCCGTACACATTATTTTGAACGTCATTCGTGAGGAACTCCTTTTTGGAAAAGTCTAAAATCAAACCGTAGATGGTCTCGTAGTATAACTGATCGTCCAGAAGAAAAGACGAAAATAACAAGTCCAATTTTGCCTTGTCAAAATTTTCCACCCATGTGTCTTTATCAAACTCCATGCTATTAATGAAATCCCAAACAATTGGGAAAAATGAAATGATAACATCTAAGTCTGTGTAATTTAGGGAGAGTCTGAAACTTTTCATTTCCAAAATTTTGTGACTCATATGCTGTGGTTTTTCAATTGCTTCTTTACACAATAATGATATTTCTTTTACAAAAGAATTTTTTTCATTTTCCAAATTTATCTTGTCAAAGTGATTTTTTATGTCACTCATGTCTGCAGTGCTGTTACAATTGGATTCATCTTCCTTGTCACTTACATTGGTATCACTCATGGTGCTGTAGTTTTTCGATGTCGAGTACACGGAATCCTCGTCACTTTCCTCTTCCGAGTCGTACTCTGAAAAGCTCGTCATTTTTATCTTCCCATAGTCCTCTGCGTCACCGATTAGGGAGAAAAGACGCAGCTGGTCCTCAGAATACCTGGTCTTTACGATGAAGTTGTTCAGTTCAAAGGGCTCTCCGTGCAGCATATCGTGCTGTGATGGTTCTTCCGCTGCCACGTCCCCGTTCTCGTCGGCGAGCTCTTTCGCGTTCGTTGCTATTTCATTCGCTTCTTCCTTCTCTCCATTCGCCTCAGCCACTTCATTCGCTTCTTCCTTCTCTTCTTTCACCTGATCCACTTCATTAACCTCCTCCTTCTCTTCATTCACCTCTTCCTTCTCTTCTTTCACTTGCTCATTGTCTTCTTCCACCTCCTCATTGTCTTCTTTCACCTCCTCATTGTCTTCTTTCACCTCTTCATTGTTTTCTTTTACCTCCTCCTCCTCTTCATTCACCTCTTCCTTCACTTCATTCACCTCTTCCTTCACTTCTTTCACCTCCTCATCCACTTCATTGATCGTTCCCCTTTCTTCCTTCACCTGTTGGTTGTCCTCCTTCTCTTGCTTCTCCCCGCCTGCGGCCTCTTGGTTGTCTTTGTGCGCACTCTCGTTGAGCGAGTTTTCCTCATTCTCCTTGGTGACGGCCTCCTGCTCGAACTGCAGGATGGGTGCCTCTGCGCCGCTTCCGTCCAGGGAAAAGTCCTTCTTCTCCCTTTCTTCGGAAGAATGGTCGTCCTGCTCTTTGCTCCTTCTGTGCACCTTCAAATGCCCCTTTAGGTGTTTAAACGCGCTTAATCTGGTATACTTGCCTATTTTCGTTTCCGCCGGGATGTTCATATTTTTCCCCACAACACAGCATTCGTCAATGTGTACACTCTCGTTAATGATATTATTCTCACAGATAAAGGAGCTCACAATCGTTACGTTGTCCTTTATAAGAGAGTTTTTCCCGATGATGCTGTTGACAATTTTTACATTTTTTCCAATTTTGCAATTTTTACAAATGACGGAATTTTCAATAAGTGTGTTTTCTGAAATCTCCGTGTAGTTTTCCACCAAGACAATTTTTAGCAACTTACAGGAATCATCAATGATGGAACTTTTTCCTTTATACAATCCCGGTTCACAAAAGATATATTTGGGTAGGTCAGGCAAAAGGTGCGAAGAGTTGGCTAAAAAGGGGTGAACATTTCTCTCAATTAATGTTTTAAAAAATTTAAAATAAATCCGAAAATCTGTCAAGGTTGTAATTATCTGGTTACATTCGGTGTAGTTATAATCGTTGTTCAAAGCATGCACGTAAATTTCTTCTATTTTAATTTCCTGCCTCAGGATGTTGTATATGAAATCCTTTCTCATGCACTGGTAGTCAAAATTCTCTTCAAACAATTTGAAAACTTGCGGGGTGATAATAAAAATGTTTGGCATTACAAGGTCATACGAGATTATTATGGAGTTGGTGGAGGTACTAAAATTGATGGCTGGTGCATGGTATTCTTTATTTTCTCCTACTTTGGAGAGAGACGACTGTTGGTGCTTCTTCCCACCGCCACTCACTCCGATGGCACCTGTCCCGTTTGCTCCCTTCTTCCCATCCTTGGGCTTTATCTCATCAAATATTTCGCTAGTCAATATTAAATAATTTTTATTTTTAAGGGGTTCAAATAGGAGAAGCTTGAAGGAAAAATTATCGTACGCAATGACAAAATCGTCATTGTGGGATTTATTCTCATCACTACAGTGGGACAGGATAAGAGTCATAATTTGATTTTTACACTTCTCCTTGTTTATAAAATGAGCTTTTATAATTTCTTTTATATTTGCAATTGGAATTGTATCGGAGAGGAGCAATAATATGTCTTGATAAATCTCCACACATTTTTTAAAGTCCCGCAATGCGTCACCTAACGTTTTTACCTTTTTACTCAATTTAATTATTTCAATGTCTAAATCGTTGTACCTTTTTTTGCTCTTCTGAAATTTCTGAATGTAATGCTGCAACTCCTTCTCGTGATGAGTCACCACTATGTAAATTTTTTTAATATTATTTTGTTTGAAGAAGTGTAATTGATAATCGATTAGGCACGCTCCGTTGAGTGGCACAAAAAATCGGAGACTTTCTGTTGTTATCGGCTCGTATATTTCGTCGAAATTGTTTTCGATTAGCAACCCCACCAGATTTTTCTTTTCCTCGTCGTAGAGGAGGTTAAAATCTACTTCCTTCTTCATTTTTTTTGGCCTCCTGAAGGATTTTCACGCTGGCATGGCCGAGTCTCTGGTATGTGTGCCCCCTCGAGCGCCTCTTCCTTTGGATTCCTGCGCTGTGTCCCACGCTTCGGTCTGGTTCCTCGATATTTGGTCTGCCTCTACGAGCTCTTCGTGCTTTTCTCACTACTTCTGCAACTTCCGCACCTTTCGCTGCTTCCCCAACTACCCGGTATATCACTGTGGCCTTCGCAAGACGTACCTGGAGCTGCCACACGCGCAACGCCTGCTGCTCTTACGCTGGATGGGTAACTTTTGGCTTCGCTG
Source organism: Plasmodium inui San Antonio 1 (assembly GCF_000524495.1). Classification (NCBI taxonomy): domain Eukaryota; phylum Apicomplexa; class Aconoidasida; order Haemosporida; family Plasmodiidae; genus Plasmodium; species Plasmodium inui. The sequence goes on from NW_008481836.1 coordinate 1,116,471, forward strand.
AGTGTCTAACAAAATTTCCCCAGGCATAATATTGCAGGAAAAGTTCATTTCGCCGTAAGGGAGTTCCTCTTTATTTTTTTTTAATTGCCATTTGTAAAGAGGTTGGCAAAGGGGGGGCTTACGTTTAGCAAAAATGGCTCTGTTGTTTAGCAGAAGAGAAAAATGGGAAATTTCATGCAAGTATTTACTGTGGCTGTGCTGTACTACACGTGGTTTGTTCAAATGAACGCAAAGAAATGTATTTCTTCCTATATTGTATGTATTTATGTATTAAAAAAAGGAGGCGGGAAATTTTCGAAAAAAAAAAAAAAAACAGGAAAGGCTTCTCCTTTTCTCAAACATGAAAACAACTTAATGGGCGAGAGAGAAAAAAAATCCTTTTTAATGCATCTCAAAGGAACAGTTAAATTGCCCCATTAAAAAAAGGCTCACTTTTCACCTTCTGAGCACTGCCACGAACATTGTGTTATTCGTTATCACCACGTTTTAAAAAAAAAAATTAAAACAAAACGTAAAATGATACAGGGCGTGAAAGGTTAAAAACAAATTTGGTGAACCTTTACAAAAAATGTCATGTTGGCTGAGGCAGAGGAATTTGAGCAGTGTCTCCTCCCAGGTATAAATCATGTAGGCGTAACTTTATCAGTGTACACGCACCTGTACGTTTAAGCCCACTTGCGTTGCGCATATTAAGCAAAACAAACGCAAGAGAAACGCAAAACAAAGGCAGAGCAAATGCAAAAATGATGCCTACGTGGGCATAATTTATGGAACGGCCACCCGGGTATTGTTAATTCATACATTTCAGCTTTGCTGCTGCTATTTATACAGTGCCGCAATAAATAATCCCGCGGGGGGTTGCGGAAGGAAAATATAGATAAATAAAGGAACATATGAGAGGAGTCTTTTAATTTGCGCCGCATAAATGGATCCACGAAATGGAAGGGCATTTGATAATTGGGGGGAAAAATAAAAAACCATTTAATTACATCGTTTTGAAAGAATTGACAAAGGTACAAAAAGAGGGGAAAAAAAATTATTTGCCACATACATTTGCCGTCTACAAATATTGGAACGTTTAAACATAACGCTCTGTGTCACTCCTTTTTAAAACACCCAGTGAGGAGAGACCTTTAAACAGCTGCGATTATCCATTTGAGCGAAACGGATAAGTGACGGGGTCAATCAACGAGAAAAAACGAAATGGCAACAACGCACAGAATGCAGAGAAAGCACAATTGCAAAAGCAGCGGAGAACCGAAGTAACACATCCCCATCTGCAAAGGGGTGTACTGTGTCATGCAGATGCCGCGCCTAGCAGTGACATTTATTTTACGCTGCGGGGAGAACTTCTCCAAATTGTAAACACCTCCTTCCCCCTCTGCAATTTTAAAATTAGTGACTCTTTTCGCTTTGCATATTTTGAAACCAAACTGGGTCTCTTATCCACATTGGCTTGTTTAAGATGTACGGAGTTTTTTTCATAGCGGGAGTATCTTCCCGTATATGTTTGTACAGATCGTTTCGGCAGTTCTCCAATTCCAAATGTAGCTTTTGACATATCCCCAGGTGTTCAATTTCTTCCCTAAAAAAAAAAAAAAAATATACGATTATATTTTGTGTGCAACAATGTCTACTAGCCAAGATGGGTCCTTTTTAATGGGCGCATAGAGATGGCCAAATGTACATGACAGCAATAACCCCTTCGCTTTTTTATGATTCATGTGTGTTAGTGGTGTCCATTTAGTGCACACAAGAAGGAACACACACAGGTGAACATTTGTGGACATGTTGGACATATACTCCCGCGAGGTGTGCTGTTGTGGGGGCTTTCTTTTGCCACTCCATTTGTGTGGCTCATTTTTTCTCCTTTTTCCGATTTACGCTTGCTTACTCGCTCAGATACGCGCACTCGTAGCGATACTGCCTCGCCGAGTTGTAACAACTCCAGTCGTCGTTTTCGCTATTGGAATCTATGATTTTGTTTGTATAAAAGTCAAGCGCCCTTTTGTTAGCCATGTGCCTTCTAGTGGTTATCCCCATGAGCAAAACGATGTTGAAGAAGAAGCACCCATACACTACTTTTGCCGTCCTCCCCAGTTCATTCCACGTCGTTCTTAGCTTCTGAAATTTGAACATTTTGTTTAATCGTCCTTATTGCTATACGAATTATACGCTATGGAACGGCTGGACAGCTGTGGAGAAAAGAGTGTTAATTTTAGGATAACTCCTACGGCATTGTATTCCTTTTGACTGTTTGGCGAGCCGTGCCTCTTTCGCCGCTAAGCGTGTATGCACAGTGGGAGATACCTACGCATGTAATTAGCATGAATAGAAGTGCGATCGCATGATTGGCAACCACTGCTGTTTTGTACACCCCTGCCGAGATTCCCAATTTCAACCCGAGGAGGTATCTCAAAATGCGCAATCGCGTAAACTACCGCCTAAGTTTTCATCGCATGGACATTTCAAACAGGGCATACGAAATGTACATTGTGTGTTGGTCTCCTTCTTTGCAAACGTTTTGGTGATTTTAAAAAAGTGCGCTTATGTACTTGTCGTTATTTTTTCCTTCTCGAATTGTGAAGCATTTTAAAAATGCAAAAGGGGAAACGCAAGTGAAATTTTATCATAATTTTTTTTTTTTTTTTTTTTTTACGGCTCCCTCCTGAGTATTGTGCAAAGTCGTTCATTAATCAAAGGGCATTTCTTCAACAAAGTATGCGTAATTTTTATTTTAAACATTTTAGAGATTTTAAACCTAAGTTTTTCTTCTTTTTTGTTTTTTTTCTTTTTTGGCGCATTATTACGTTATGCTTAATTATATTGTTGTACGAATATGTTCATGTATGTACCTACGTGTAAGTGTACATGGCCCGTGTTTGCCCCTTTTTTAAGTAACATTTGTGATTATTCGTCCTCTGCCATGCATGTACGGATGGGCGCACGCATTATGTCTGCGCACATCTCTATATATTAGCCCGTTCGTTCCCCTGTCGGTCGGCCATTTGGTACTGTTTTGCCCTCGTATTGCCAACGTAAGAGACGAATGGGCCATTAGTTCACAAAACGGCCTGTACATGGGGCAGTCACATGTCCGAGTTAACTGTCCACTCATGGTAGTAACCTACCCAAGCGTAGAAAGTAATCCGTTCGAGCTTGTTCCATCCATCGGCGTATCCCCCCTTCGTTCGCTTTTTTTCCGTTTGTTGTAATTCCGCGCACCATTTCTTTTAACGTTTCTGTGTAGCGTTTGTGACCCTTACATGGGTGTTCAACCGTGTGCATGAGAACAGTCGCACGCGCAGGTAGAACTGTGTGCACGTATCAGCGAGGCACATATCAGCCAAGCACGTATCAGCCAAGTACGTAGCAATCCAAGTGCATAGCAATCCAAGTACATAGCACCCCACGTATGTAGCGTCCCGCTTATGTAGCGGCCCACGCGCGTGCTGGTCGAGCGAGGAGAAATCCAGAGCCATCGTCACTCCCCCCCCCAGAGAATACACCAATTAGACAGGACCAGAATGAAGGATAAAGTGAAATACAACCTCTTTGGTAACTTCCTATCCAATCATGTATTAATATTCTTCCTTCTCTTTCTGTTGAACCTGTTGATGTTCTTCTCGTTCATCAATGGCTTCCTATTCCCTAGAGAAGGAATCACAAACAAGTCGGAAGATTTGGAAACCTTTAGCAGAAAGGTGTTTGGCGATGAATACATAGAATCCCTGAAGAGTAAAAAAAATGTCCACTCCATTATGAATGCACCTTACGACAGAATAATCGTGTTAATGATAGATTCCCTGAGGTTTGATTTTACGCTATACGATCCGAATTATAAAAAAGAGCAAGAAGATGACGAATGGGTAGATGAAGAAAAAAACACTTCAAAGGAGGTGAGATTTTTCCAAAACAACATGATGTATTTGCACCACATGTTGAAGACAGAGAAAGATAAAACCATGTTATTTCGTTTCCAAGCAGATGCACCTACGGTTACCACGTCGAGATTAAAATCTATGGTCATTGGGTCCATACCAAATTTCTTAGATTTAAATGAAAACTTTAGTGCAAGTGATGATATACAAGATAATTTCATAGAGCAACTTCACTATAATAGAAAAACGGTCACAGCTATCGGGGATGACACCCTTGTAAAGTTGACAAAAAATGTTTCAAGAAAATTAGTGTACGAAAGTTTTAACATCTTCGATTTGTACGATCTAGACATGAAGTCGAAGAATCATTTTTATGAAGAGTATCCTTTGGATTATTGGGATTTCCTTTATGTACACGTTTTGGGGGTAGATCACGTAGGCCATGTAGGGAAACCCAATTCGAGGATGATGAAAGATGTCTTAAAAGATTTCGATATTTTTGTAAACGATATAATACAGAAGATTAAATCGGAAGAGAAGGAGAAAAAAAAAAAAACCCTTTTTGTTGTTCTTGGTGATCATGGACAAACACGCACAGGAGATCACAGTGGATTCAGTGCAGATGAGACGGATACCTCTCTGTTCATCTATTCCCCATTGAAATTTATGCCTCTAGATAAGAAGATAATTAATAAGACATTTATTCTATACGATAAGGACAAGCTGAAGAGAAACGACTCCGATTTTCCCTCTGAATTTAGTGCCTGCGTCCCAGACGAGGATCAGTGCTTTGTAGAAAGCTATAAAAATTACCATTCCGCTTTGAATGATTCGAATAAGGACAGATCTTACTTCTACGATGTTAGACACACCAGACAAATAAACTTGGTGAGCACGTTATCCTTCTTGATTGGATCCACCATCCCCTTCTGCAACGTCGGAAACGTTATCATGGATTTTATACCGAACGCGTACAAGGAGGGTGCCCCATCTATAGCGCCGGCTTCTTCCACTGGGTACGCTTCTCCCACCGCTGCCTCTGCGTCTTATGCAGCTTCTAATCATGGAGAGGAAGGAAACGAAAGTAAAAGCAACCCCTCCAGTGAGGACCCCACGGGGGATAGTAAAACCAGTGCAGAACTGAACCAAGATGATGGGAAGTACTCCAATTTATACCACAAGGTGCTCAATTTACACTACATCGCAGAACTGAATTATGCCAACTTGTGGCAGATAAATAGATACCTAAACGAGTACGAAAAACACTATCGAGTCCTCAAAAATGAAGATTATTTTTTTATTAAAAATAATTGGAAACATATAGAAGAAGAAATGCCGCGATTTTTTCAAGCAAATAAAAAATTCCTAGACATAGAAGAAATTCTAACAAGTGATAAGGAAGAGTACATAAAATATATAAACAAAATGAGAAATCTTATGGAAGTTACCCAGAAATATTTTTACGTCATTTTTGCTGTCAAGAAGCCATCCTTTATTGTCCTCTGCCTAATTGTGAACATATTCTTTTTGATCATATTTAAAATATTTTACCTTAACTCAAAATTGAATTCCTACTACAAGTCCATTTCAGCTGACAGTCTCATTCTTTTCCTCACTGTTTTTTTCATTGTCCTTCTTCCACTAGACATGTATAATAAGTGCTTGTACCTACTCCTCTTGCCATTCCTGTTCATCCTTGTAATCGTTGGGAACTTTTTCTCTAGAAATAAGTACACGGATTTTTTCCGATTCTTTAGTTATGTCAAGGTATCCCTGGTATGTAGCAACCTCCCAGAGGCAAACTTGAAGAAATACACAGCTATACAGCCACGAGATAAAAACGCCATTCATGAGGACAAAAGTAGGTATGTGAAGAACCCAGGAGATGATGCCAAGAACACCTTTCTTAGAAAAAGCTTCCGATTTTTTAAATGCCTTTTTATCATAATCAAGAGAAGTATCACGCGAAGCATAAATATAGTCTTTCCACATATATTTAACATTACTAAATGCATTTTCTCTGTAAAAAAGAAGATACTCAAAACGCTAATGAATAATAACTACTTCCTTTTTGTCGCCATTTGGAGCTCGTGTGAATTGTCCTTCTACTACATATTCAAGGAGAGGCACTACATTCACTTCGTGTTAATTGCCTACGTGGTGCTTTCTCTGTTCAAGTGCGAGTCGTTCTTCTCCATCCACCTTTTGCGGTAAGCAGGAGGGGAATGTGTGTGTATACCCTCCTACATAACACACATCGCTGTAATGTTTCTATCCCTCATGTGTCTACCCATCCACCTTCGCAGCGGGCTCGTCCTCCTCATCGTCCTAGTCGTGAACGCGGCGTTGAGCTTCACGCCGGGATATTTCGAGCATGACATGGAAAAGCTGTACCTGAAGAAATCCGTGTTGCAAATGGCGTTACCCATTTCGCTATACTTTTTTAGTACCTTATTTATTAATTGCGGTTCCAACAAGATCCTGAAAAGGGAAATAAAAATGGTCATGTTGGTAGGATGGACCGTGCAGTTCGCTTTAGTATTTTTGTATTTCCTTAAAATTAACGAGCAAGTGATATTTTGGCACCCCCCAGGTGTTTACCTGACGACATTTTTGCTGTGCCTGTTCGTCATATTAAGAAAAAGCAGCATAATACAAGAGGAAAGAGTACCAGAGTCGTTCCGGAAGATACACGAAGTTTCTATAACTCTGTTCCTGATCCTGTTTTCTTCCCTCCAGTTATCGCTCATCGTGTATAGCAACACAAACCTGAGTGTCTTGCTATTCTTCTACACAACGTTATTTTTTTTTTACTTTTTTTTTGTGAGTACGAATAATTTGGAAGAAAATAAAGATATGAATAACATTAAAATAAAATGGATTGAAGAAAATAGAAAGGTACATATGTTTACGAATTTTCAAGACGAAAAAAAAACGGTTGAAAGGAGTCAGGTGAATACATGGGTCAAGGAAAAATTTGATCTCAAACTTGTGCAACAGAAATGTACCTTGCTAGAGAAGTGCACCTTGCTTGATGAAACAGATGCCACGCAAATTCAAATTTACAAATTAGTAAAGAACTTTCCATTCTTCTGTCTCAGTGACACCGATTTTTATTTACTCTCAGCTATACTTATAAAATACACCTTCTTTTTAACTGGCCAAAAATTTGTCATAAATAGCTTGCCCCTGCCTTCAGCATACATCGGTTTTAATAAATATGTTTGGCCTATAAGTCAGGTTTACCTATTTATTCACATGTTTTTCCCGATGCTGTTTTTTCTTTTTTTCATTCTTTATGTGTTCAATTTGAGGAAGATCAAAATGCTGACGTGTTTTAAGCGAGTCGATTTTTACAATTTCTATTTCTATCCACTAATCAACCTTTTCTTCAAGTAAGTCGCAGCGCTGTGCAAAAAAGGGGCGGGGGGCTTGCCCCGTCGGTATGCGCAGTGGACCCACCTGTGCCAGTAGGTCAGCGTAGCAGCGATATTTACTTCTGTTATGACGCCCTCTTATTCATTTATTTGATTATATTGATTTTTCGATTTCTTTTCATTTTTCGATTTTTTTCCCACTTCCTTAGGATCATTTTCTTATTCTGCTGCAAGTCTCTTACAGCCCTGTGGGTGGCCTTCTACCTGGAGCTTCACCTCATGGTAAGCACCTCGCGCTGGGAGAAATGCGCAAATGGGAGAATGCGTGCGCATCGTTAAGAGACCGAGCAACGACGCCCAACTGTATGTACCGACCCATAGGGACAGTGCACGCTCTGCCACCGTAGCAATGTCCCCAGCGCACAAACACTTAGACATTCGCGTATACCCCCCCCCCCGTTTGTATTCCCTTTTCAGCTCTACGACTACTTCCTGCCAAATTTCTTTTTCCTGACTGCAATCAATCTCGTGTTCATCGTTTTTTCCATTTTAATGCTATCCCTGACGAAGTACATATTTTTAAGATAATTATTTTTTTTGTTTGGCTGGATAAAAAATTTTGCTCATGGTGTCTTCCCGTTGGAGAGGCGTCCAGTCCCTGTCCTGTTTCAGAAACGGGAGATAGAAAATGGGGCACAAAATGGGGCACAAAATGGAGTACAAAATGGGCCACAAAAATGTGGTAAAAAAAAACGAGCGCAGTTTCTGGTGTCAAAGATTGATCCCCCTCTTGTGGTTACAAATTATTTGCCCCCTTTTCATTTCCGTTTTCTCGTAAAAGGCGCCTCCACGTGTAATCCGTGAGTGTACAGATTGAAGTACCACCCACTTCTGCACGACCAAAGGAACACTTTATTTTTCATTTTTGACATCAGGTGCATATTTCGCGAAGTTGTTTCGTAGTTTTTTTCTTTTTTTTTTTTTTTTTTTCTTTTTTTTCCTGCGAGAATTCTCCTTTTAATCACGAATTCGTACGTATGTCGCGGGCACAGTATGCCACTTAATAGCATATCTGCGCGCTTTTTTTAAACAAAAGCTTTGTCATTGTTACGAGTATACACACATACGTACATATATATATGTGGAGTGTGTATATACATGTGTGCGTGCACATGCCCCCGTGAAAAACCTCTTTCATGTTAATCTGGAACTTTTTAATTTTTCCGAGTCCCTTCAACGATCGAGCCATTTCGTCCGTAGCTTACCTTCCACCACGAGTGCCCATATGAAATGAAAATTTCCTCGTTTTTTTGAATATCCATTTGTGCGCGAAATATCATTATTTGGTCGCACGTTATCGTCTCCTGCGGGGTGAAGAAAGGGGGGGGAGGGAGTTACAAAATGGGCACATTTCACGACGGATGGTATGGTACAACAGCATGGCGTATAAAAGAGGCAAATAAAAAAGGATAGAGTATCTGATACGATGTAATGTGTGGACGGCTGATCACTGGGGGGATATCTATTGACCGTTACAACACACACAAGTTTGAAAGAAAGGCAATTTTTTTTGGACATTTTTCTCCTCCTTGTCAACCTCGTCAGCTTGGTGAGACTTTTTTTCCTTCTCTTCCCTCAGCAACACTATATGAACAAAGGCATTGGGACGATCTGAATGATTATATAAAATTCCGTAGCCCAAGGGGAAAAGCTTATAATTGATGGCTTCTCTCCTTTTCGTGACAATTTTAACTACTTGTGTGTTCATGTTTTCTTTTTTGCTTTCGAATAAATAATGAACCAGCTTTTCTGGGATATCTTCATTTTTCATTTTGACCGTTGGGCATATTTCAATGATTTCATTTTTTTTTATTTCGTCGCATGAGAATATACCAACCCCATTAAGAGGGGAATTTCCAACGTACACTCTTTTGTGAAGCTGGTTAAAATTGATTTGTTCATTTTTTAGAATTTGTCTTAACGTATCTTTTGCGAAATAGTTGTGAAACTTTCTTCTGGTCATGACAAATTCAGCCATTTTTGAAGCCTGCGGATGCCTTATATATGTCATAATTAATCAAAAAGGGGGGGAGGGATCAGAACTGGAGGAGTAAGCGCCGGAACGAATGAATGGGAAAATGTTACCAAACGAGATGGTTAACGAAATTAATTGGCACACCTGACGTTGGAAGGGAGTTGTTACTTGGCCAGTTCCGCGCAGTGGAATACATTTTGTTTGTTATAGTACCCTACACGTGTCGTCTTAAATTAGAAAGAGGGGGCGTTTTTCAAACTGTTGGTTAGGGCATGCGTAGTAGAGCATACATTTATAGGTCCCATCCCCCAGGTCAGTTTTAACATTCCTCTTATTTACTCCCTCGTCTTAAATGAAAAATTCTTTTTCTACTTTGTGCCAAAAATATATGGGACGTTTTGCGAAGGTCGACTTACTGGTGTAGAGACTTACAAGTGAGCACTTAGTCAGGGAGGGAAGAACAAAAACGTATGCGTTAAAACGTGGGCAAAAGTGCACACAAACATGTATGTACATGTCGAAATGCACACATTGGTCACCCATTTTTTAGCGCGAATCTGGTTGAATCCTAACTTGGCGATTCCCAATCGGGGCATGCGCGTCCCTTCTTTTAAGCAATTGTTCGCCCTGCTTGACGCGAATCCCAAGCGACCTCATCGAATCACAAATTTGAAAATATCATGTGAAGAAAAAGTTGGGGTGCACGCTATACCAAATGGAAAGGCACCCACAAGTTTGCAGCTCCATGTAATGGACAGAAGTGAAGGTTTTTTTTTTTCACCTATCTATGGCACACGCAATGCCCTACGGGAAAGGGTGCAATAAAGGTCATACGAACGGGCATCGCGAAGGACACATGTACGTTGACCATCTGGGTGAGAGTGGACTCCAACTGCTGTGGAATTACATTCCCACCGAAGAGCTGAAACGTCTTTCTGTGCTTCTTTTTATAACGACAAAAATTGTGATATATAAGTGAGAGAGCACAGAGGGCGAAGAAGCTATGAAAGAGGTCCGCTTCTTGGTGGGATAAATTTCTCCCCTCATAAAAATAAAAGGGGTTATTTCTACCCTCATTGGTTTTAGATGCCGTTCTGGAAAAACCTCCTTTCCGTTTATCTTGGCACGTCAAAATGAAAGTAATTAAAATGTTTACATTGAACAGTTCAGTTAAATTTGTTTTCAGGGCAACTAAACTTCCCAAGACCCACCACGCATAACAGACATCATGATCCTTTCCGACACGTCCGTTAATACCCAAGTTGTCATACCTATCGCAGAGCCATCTGAGGGGGAAGGGATGTATACAAATATAAGGCAGCCGTGCATAGGTGTCTATGGGCGTATGCAGATGTGCATACCAAATTATGCGTATCGTTCACTATAAAGTTTGAAGCGTATTAGGTTGCGCTCCCCTCAGGCGTCGCCCAACTTCGTGATTCGCACAATCGTATTAGCCGCTGGCAGGTTGCTTACCTAATTAGTTTCCCCCGTAACAGGCCGTTATCTGACAAGTAGTTGCCACTGCCCCTAACCCTCAACAAGTTTAACGAATTGATCGCACAGAACGTCGTGCCCGCATGTGACTCTGACCCCGGGACATTCGAAAAACCTCCATCCAAGTTCAAACAGGTCAATATCCAGTGGGCACATCTCTTGTCATTGTTATACAAATTGATAGGAACATTTCTCTTTTTCAACAGGAGGGATAAAAAATGTAAAACAGATAGGGAACAGAACATGAAACGCATATCGCCATCGAATTGAAACCTTGCACTGCTTAGTGAGAAGTGGTAGAAACCTTTCTTCTCATCAAAAAGGAAGTAGACAAAATTGTATATCTCCAGGATCATTTTCGTGCTTATATCTTCTTCACTTATTTTATTCAACAAAAATAATACTTGGATGGCGCTTAAGGTGGATATTACGTTCGCCTCGTATAGGCTGCTTTTGCTGCATGGACTGAATCCATTTAGATGGAATATCTTTTTTTTCTTTTTGGCCACACTTGTCGTCTTCACCGTTCTGTTAGACACATCCTCTTCCACTCCGTTTGCACATTCTGGGCTATCTATCCGTTTGGCATTCCTTGCTTCGGTTAACACTGCTTCTTTGTCGCACGTCTTTTTAGATCCTCCCTCGTCGCCACCTAAGCAGTCTAGGCGATTCAAGCATCCTAATACGTCATATGGCTTCCTTTCATTTGCGAAGTTATCATTTTCCATTTGGGGTAAGTTCCCTCCAATGGGGCCAGGACCAGTCGGGACATTTTCGCACTGGGCTGGTATTCCACTGTTTTCCCCTCTGGTAGAAACCATCGCGTACAAACCGCTAGGGCCACTTTTCGACGCAGCAACTATTTGGTCAATATCCTCATTTGATAAAAATTGCTTTTCCTTTTTTAACTTGTATATGTATTTTTGTTTAATTTTTTTTTTCTCCAAACAGTGCATTACTATGGAGTAGAGGGTGTCTATTACCTTCCTGTCGAGAACCTCATCGAGGCTCTTTCTGTTCTTCCTTACTACTGTGAGCCCGCTTAGAACCCAAAAAATGCCACTGATAAAAATCGATTCATACTTACTAGATACGCTCACTTCAGGAGAGTTCTTTCCTAATTTTTCTTTTATCGTGTTTAGGAAGTATTTCTCATGTAGATTTAGGTCCAAGTCCATACTTCTCACGGCGTGCAGGGGGAAGAGGGTAGGAGAAGCATGGGTTCGGTGCACCCACCGTACGGGCAATAGCAAAGAGGGGCTGGAATGAACGGTCGGACTATAACTCTATTTCTTCATAACGTTGGCACATCCATGTATGGGGGTTTGAAAAAAAAAGAGCATCTTTAAAAAATGTATATTAGATCGTAGGATAAGGTCCAGAATAAAATGAAGGACTAAAAGAGGGGAAAAATATATGCACACAGGAGAGATTGTGGAAGCATGAAGGGAAATAACAGGTTCTTTAAACGGGTGTTCAGATGTACGCCCAAATGAGTTAATACTAAATGGAAGGTGGTGGTGGATTTCGCAGAGAGGGTGCATTCGCATAGAGGCTTACGATCAATCCACTAAAAAAGTCACGACAGAAAACGTCCGATGGTTTCATAAAAAAGGACTTAAAGTCATTTCTGATATGAGAGAAGGTCATTAATGTCCCTATTGCTGTGAATATGGAAAAGAGCAAAAAACCGTAAGTGCCTTGGACCCCTAAAATTCCAATTGTAATTCCTCCAATTATTCCATAAAACTGTTTACTCAAAATAAGTGAATTTTTGTTGTGCTTAATTTTTCTGTCATTGTACTGACTATCCTTGGATAGTTTTGCGTCTAAAATGTTCTTTAGTGTGGCTACATTTTGCTTTGGCGGGGTTGGCTTCGCTTCCATTATGGGGTTGAGGAGGGTCAGATGGGGGGTAGCCGGTTCTGCGTAGCCGGTTGTGGGTAGCCGGCGCTGTGTAGCCGATGCTATGTAGCCGATGCTATGTAGCCGATGCTGCGTAGCCGGTTGTGCGTAGCCGATGCTGTGTAGCCGATGCTGTGTACCTGATGGTGACAAAATTTTCAGAGGGGAGATGGCTATGCTATTTGCGAGACGCACTTCACCTACGCCAACTCTGCACGAACTGTGCCGCTCATGAAAAGTACCAAAGTAAAACGCCCCTCCTGGCCACTCCTAACTAAACGCTCTTAACAACCGCGCGAAAATTAAACCAAAAAAGGGAAAAAAATAAATGTGCGTATTTCGCAGAAGTTGAAAAAGAGAATTATAGCCTCATAAAACTGGCATACTTAAAGAAGTGTATATATTACAATGTCATCACGCGTTTTCATTTTATTAAAACACTTTTTCTATGTATAAATCATCAATTCGGAAAAAATTGCTTCTTCGTGGTGAAACTTAATTTTTCTTGTGACGCAGCGTAAAAAAGGCGAAAGGAGTAATTATTAAATTAGGCAGGTTGGGCGAAAACTGCATTGTGCCTTGCCAAATGGTCGAAAAATAAAAAAAGGAGTATTCCCGCCTGGAAAGGAAAAAAAAAGTTTCCAAAATGCATGCATTTGTTGTATACCTTTACAATTTTAAATTGACTTGCAAAATGGGGAGTAATCATTCCTTCTTAAAACGCGTAAGTAGCACCTCAGGAACCTTTCGAGGGTATTCCTTCTTTTTCTTCCCCTTTTTTCCATCCCCCCCAACCTTTCCCCATATAATTTCACGCAACCGATGTTGCAGACCGGGCACCACCAATTCTCAGAATTTGTAAAAAAGAGGAAAAGCGAATAGGTCTAATGAATGCCTCCTAAAAATATTTCAAACCTGTTGTGCTAAAAACTTATTGCTCCTTTTTTGGAGTCACGTTGATAAAGCAAAAAAAAAAAAAAAAAAAAAATACATAATCCTATGTTATAGGCCCCCCATTTCAGCTTAGCTATGGCGTCGTTACAACCACTGCTGTAGGAAACAATGGTTAGTGGTAAAAAAAAAAAAAAAAAAACGATTAACACTTTTCCACTCGCATTTCCTTCTTCTTTTTTTGGTTCCAAAAAAGGGACAAATTAAAATACGCGGCATGTTTCTTTTTTTTTCCCCCATTCAGGCGTGTAGATACACCCATTTAACCATTCCGTTGAGACACTTAATGTGTACCACTACGATGATGAGAGGTAGCGCCTTCTAATTAGCCATTTTTGGAGAGACTCAGAGCAATGGTAAAAAGTGCATGTAACTCATCTCTGCGTGGATTGTCAAATTTGAACAGATGAAAATTTCCCCTCTGTCCTCACTGATATTACCACAGTTGACTTATCTTCACTTCCCTCCTTCCATTTTTGTTAACCCTATGTTGGCACCTCCACTCTTGAGTTCATTTTCACCGTTTTGTTATCACCTTGCACTTTTTCCGCCTATCGCAAAATTGTGTCTCCCCATAAGAGCGCCCTATTTATGTGTGTAAGTGCATGTCGGTTTATGTATCCACCCTAGCGCATGTGCTGACCCGACCTATCCTCTTCGAAACAAACTGTGCGTTTCGATCTCACCCCGTGTTGATGTCAAAATGAGCAGAATACTCTCCACATATGTGATAGCCATTTTGTGCCTCTTGTCAAATATAAAATGTTTCGAGACGAACGTCTACAACGGAAGTGGCCTTCATAACTGTTCCAGCGTCTTCTGTTCTTACGATAAATTATCAAATATCTACGACAATTCCAAGTTCATCTTGGCGGAGCTGGAAAGCATTTTGTACGATGTGCGAGATGAGAAGAATGCGCATCAATCAGGTTTGGCTTCTTACAAAAAGGTGTTCCTCGCAAGGGGGCCACTCCTCCTCATGCAGTCTTAAGTAAACGCATCTACATAGATTACTAAACTAAATGACCATACGTTTATACTTCCACACATGAGCACCTCTCTGCTCCAACCCTTTTACAGAACACGAGCGTGACAAATCACTAGATCTCGAAATAAAATTCCCTAATGCTAAGGATCACGAGGATTTGTCACACTTATTTCCGGACGAGGAGTATGAAAATGAAAGCAGCTTTGGTGAGCCCGTTCCGTATATCATCATTAGCAGGATGGACGATGGTTATAGTTCATTTTAATTTTCCTAAATGAGTGCTTCTTTTTAGTTATTCCTTTTGTGCCATAGGCGTAGGATCGTTACATCATGACACTGTGGCAGTGTGGGACCGTAGCACCGTAACTCCGTGACACTCCAGCTGAATGGAAAAAATAACCCCCCATCCTTCATGTCACTTTAACCCTCTTTTCTTTTTGTCAACACGTGCAGACGACTTGGAACAGTTCATACTAGTAAAGAAAACAAAAATATGTCCCTTAACAATTGCTATGCGGAGTGGAAGACCACTACAACATATGTGTGGAATAAATCATTCCTATTCTTTAATGTGGTTGCTTCTAAAACTCAGTTGCGTGCTTTTCTTTGTGACACAAATCCGCCACACAATGTTTGATGCGTTCCCCTTCAGAGTAACACCCCGGAGCGACTAAACGACTCGGAAAATAGAGAACTGACAAATGAAGAACAGATGGACATGGCCTTCTCAAGAATACGTGACGTAGGCATTTGGGGTTACACGCGCACAGGCCTCTCTGCCTGCGTGTACACTATGTCGGTGCATTTGTCCATGCACATGTTATCTCTACACGTGGACATATGGCGAATTCCCCTTTTGTGCACGACCAGCTTGAAGAACAACAGAAGCGCTTTTCGGAGGAGAAGAGGTAAGGCCGAGATACGAAAAACAGAGAAAAGCGAAAATATAATATTGTCACACTTCTGCACATGCGCAACACCGCTGTGCCAGCACAATTTAAAATGCACACCTTTTCCTGTTTAATCGCTTGTCACTTTAATTTTCCCTTTTCCCCGTTACCTTGTTCTTGTCAAAATGTTATCATCGTACTTAAGGAAATTCAATTTGAAGAAGTACCTACGATGAGATTGGCGTGCAGTGCACACAAAATGAGGAAGCTAAAAAAGGAGTCCCTGAGGTGATGCATAACGCAGCCGTATTCTGCACATTTTTAAACAATGCAGATACGTTTGTTTAGTTTTTTTTTTTTTTCCTGTTTGTCTTGTTTATTTTGTGTTTTTTCACATGAATGACAAAATGAAGGCTAAACGGCGAAGGATTCACAAAAAAAAAAAAAAAATTGTTTAGACACGCATGTGTATCTATCTGGACATATGAATGAAAATATCCACACTCACGTGTGGCTCCTTTAAAAATGAGTCAAACAAAAAACAAATGAGATAATTATTTTTTAAAACAATAAAAAAAAAAATTAATGCGGCGTGGGGACATAACCGTCTACGTAAAAATTTCTCGTCATGGGGGGCAACTTTATCTTCATTCCGTCTAGCTCCTTTTTGAGTTTCACCTGGCATCCTAGTCTGGAACTGCAAGGGGGAAAAGGTTCCTCAATGTGTTGCAGTGTAAACACGATCTGGGATAAACTTGGGGGCATCCTTTGGGCGCACCCCCTGAGCCAGGCAAAATGGGGTATCATAAAACGGGGTATTACAAAACGGGGTGTTGCGAAAAGGGTGGCAAATGACTGGGCCTACGCCTGCACGCGCTCCGTCCGCCTTACGTCTCAGTTATGCAGGGGGCCAGCTCTAGCATGTCAAGTTCGTTGTCAAGCGCTTCCGGCAAAAGGTCGTAATATTTTTCGTCAATGATCACGTGGCAAGTGGAACAGGCGCAGAAACCGTCACACGCCCCTACACAAAAGGAGGGAGAAAGACGGATGTGAAAACAGAAACTCCGATTAATTTGCACAAGATATGTATTTCCACCAATTCATCGCCAAGTGATAAAACTAACAAGTGGTGGTTTCCCCTGCTGGGTGTACCTTCTATGTTTATGCTATTTTCATGGGCAACTTTTAATATGCTATCTCCTACTTTTGCTTTCACGGTTTTTTCATAATTGTCCTGATTTACAAATGTCACGTCACTTGGAAGGGGAAGAAAAGGAAAAGAAGAGTTAACGGGTTAGTTGAAGGGGGCTCCTACGTAAGACAAAATAGCACAGTGGTGTCCACACGGAGTATGCGGGCTTATGTATGTTCGCCCAATTATGTACATGCGTAGGTAAACATCTTAGGGATGGAGAACTCACATTTCTTCGTGATCCTTGGTCGTGAACGTTCTGATATAATTAAAATAAATGCACTTATTTTTTATCTTGTTCAATAGAGCCCCTTTTAATGTATCGTTTCTACGCAGAAAGCTAAACTCTGTGAATGGGTGAGGACGGACACGCGTCGCGTTCGTGTTGTAAGTACATATGTGTGTAGAAGCGCTTATGTAGATATGTCCAATCGAGGAAGCGGAAATTTCATCTGTGCACACGCCTGTGCATACGTATGTGCATGCGCCTTTACATAGGCCTGTGCACATAACTGCGAACAGGTTTGTCTTTCGCTCTTTTTTTCCCCTGCCCCTTACTTGTAATCATTTTCCCCGTCCTCCGTCATTTAATTTGTGAAAGCTGTTCACAAGTTGTGTACATATGTATAATCGAAGACGTTTTGCTGACGCTGTTTCGGCTATATAGGCTGTGCATGTGTTTAGCTTTCATGCGGTGCAATGTCCAACTGGATGGCCAAAATGGTCCGTACAAAATTGTGGCAAAATTGTGGGGGAGCGATTAAAAGTTGCATCAAGTGATGCTTCAAATGGTACCGCAGATGGAGCTTCAAAGAGTCACTAAAAAATTCGGCAGCAGGTTTATACACCAATAGGGAACAAAATACAGCAATGTCATAGTTTTCATGGGAATCGTCGCATTGGAACAGTCACATTAGAACAGTCACATTGGAACAATCGCATTGGAACTGTCGCACGGGATTAATTCGAACAGGAGAAAAGCAAAATAAATTCAGAAACCATTTTCTTCCTCATGTACTATAGTCAGGGGAAATAAAATTAAAAAAAAAAAAAGAAAAAAAAGTCAGGCATATACTGCGATATGCATGCTGCTCATTTCGAAAGAGTCGTTTTTTTTTCTCTCTCACCCCTTTTGGAGGTTATACCATTTCCGCTTTTTCACCCTTTGCAATTTTTTACAACATTTCTAAGCTCGGATTCACGTAAACTTGTGAGCCAAAATGTGCCATAAAAATTAACCACATATGACGTTTTTTTTTTCATGCTATTAGAATATCTGACTGCTCACTTCTGTGAATTTTTTTTCGCAGCGTATTAAAATGTGAATCTTTAATTCTCCTTTTGGCTTGATATAATAGTTTCTTTCCTTTTTTTTTCCCCCTCCTTAAGCGAACAGTTTATTGAAACGGGTTAACTGCACATTTGTGTAGGTTACATACCCGACAGGTGTATTCATAAACGCACACAAGCATCGAGGGGGATTCTTACTTCGGTTGGCTTTTATCCACCCTGTGAGATTCTCATAATTGCAGAACGGCATGTATTTCGAAGAAGAGGCAAAAGGAGGAGAACTACCAAATGAGGGTGCAGCGACGCTCAAAGGGGAAGGGCAATAAATCATCATACTGTCTTTGCGGGGGAGGTTGTTGCTGGTACATGATGTTTTAATAAAAAAAGCGAAGAGGGAGTAACACGCAGAGTAGAATTGTGACCAATAAAAATAAAGCAGATAAATCGAATCAAGCAGACAACGTGGAAAACGCGGAAAACGTGGCTAACGCGGAACACTAGGATAACGCCAACTGAGCGTCGACTTGATGCGCCTCCCACAGAACGCCCCCAGACACACAAGCATGCAGCAGTAAAAACATGATAGGCAAAATATTTGACAACGCATTTCGAATACGTACATATAACCGGCTGGTGTGCTTCGTCATTGGGGGAGCCTTCTCCTACAGTTTTGCAAACCCAGACATGGATACCGTGTATGAATTTTTCCCCATTTTTAAGCAAAACAAATATGCATACTTGACATTTCTTGAAGTCAACGAAAATCATGGAAACGTATTTGAAGAAAAACTTAAGGACTTATGCAGGTTTTATCAGAAACAGCCTGGTTACTTATATACAAAAATAATTAAAAGGAAAAATAATTTCAACAATTTAAGCAGATACATTGTTGTTTCAACTTGGTTAAAGAGTGAGAATTATCTCCTGGCGTGTAATAGGATGTACGGACAAATTTTGATCAAAAACATACAAAATTACACCAATTATAATTCCTTTTTGTACCGGATCGTTGTCGATGACTCGGACTACCTGCCTCCCTTTTGACGCGGGATGGGAGTTTGCCATTTCCCAGGTTGAGATGGATTGTTTGTTTTTTTTTTCGGCATTCTTTTGGAAAAAAGTTTATGGAAAAAAAATGCAGAAATTTCTTTGCAATTTTTTGGGGAACCCTTTTGCAACCTTCCCGATGAACATTTTTTATACTCTACAAATGCACTCACAAGAAGGTGCTCTGGAGGTTTCTTTTTTTAAAGGGGGACTTCCCTTTTGGTCATCCCATAATCACTTATTATTTGTGTGTAAATTTTTACAAAATAACTTCCTGCGCTAAATCCATTTTGTTTTTTTTTTCCTCCATTTTTATAATTTTCCTCGTCTACTCTTTGTTTAATTGTGTTTAATCATTTTTCTTTTCGCATATGTATTTGTTCATATGCGCGTAGGGACATACCCCCGTTTATGCATTCACGGACAGACGCCTTCCGGCCCCGAGCAAAACTTAGTAACTGCTATTTTTATGAAACAACGGAAAGTACCTATACCCCCCTGACATGATACAAAACAGCTCGAAACATTTCTAAAATGGTAATCTGTATGCAAATAGGTGTGTGTACACCTGGGCCGCTTTTTATCCATCTACACCCCATAAGGATCATACAAAGGAGGGAAAAAACTGCATGGTGGTCTTTCTCACCAATTCGGCATCCCAAATTTGATCCAACATCACATTCAGTTCGTTGAAACGACGCCCAGATTCCCCACCTTGGGGTGTGTATTCATGTGTATATACGTCTATCCTCACCTGAGCCATTTCCCCTTCGACTATTGTACGTACACACCATAACCTCTCACCACAATGCGTCATGAGCTCACGAGCCGGTAAATTTGTGGCCCCATATGACAAAACGTAAAATTGGAAATTTGTGAAATGGAAAAAAATGAAATGAAACAATTTTTTGAAATTCATAAGACATATTATTTTATAACTACTTTTTTTTTTTTTATCTATTTTTATTCTGCATACTTTCCTCTATTTCGCAAGTCACCAAAGTTCGAAGAGCAACAGAAACCACTACATTAAAAAAAACAAAAAGCTAAAACAGGCGGAAAAAACGACACCATAGAAAAATTCTCTTATGTGCCACTTCCACGGACTAAAGCAAAAATGAGGGTTCGCTCTTGCATTTATGCTTTGGTGGCCGCGCTATTTATCAATTCAATACTTGCTTATAGAAGATTAAAAGATATTAATAACTTGCAAATTTTGTCGCAGGGCTTCAAGGAGATAAAACCGGTAGGTGTAAAATGGTCGCCTTTCTACTTATTTATTTAGCTAGCATTATTGCGCATGTACCAATGCATATGGTTTTCCTTGGTTTTATTGATTTTTTTCTTTCTTTTTTTTGACATTTTTTTTCCCAATTCCTTTCTTCTTTTCCGTGCATTTCGTCACCAGACCAACTTCCACCAAATTCGATCGAGGGCTAAGGCTGCCGCGCCAGACCAGGTAGAACACTTACGCCGTAGCGCAGTGAAGAGGCGGGCACATGCCCATGTGTGCATGACTCCCCTTTTAAGTGTGCTTAGCTTACGTGCGATTTCGCTCTCACATTTGGATCTAAAAAATGGAGCTAACCCCCTTTGCGAAAATTCTTATTCCCCTCCTGACAGCTGAGCATTGACATAGGAGATTGGACAATTTACATAACACACAAAACACCGTACTACAATACAGAGAAAATTAAAACCATCTTAATTTACTCCATGACGTACCCATTTAAGGAGTTGGAAGAGTTTAAAGAGTATCTTTTTGAGGATTAGCATCACGTGGAGGGCTCGAAAAATGGTAAGAATATTTTGACCAAATGAAGCAGCATAAAGAGGCTTAACAAAGTGGATGAAGGGGAATTACCCCAAATTGTAAAATTCACACGTCAACGGGAATTTAACCACACTTTTAACCTTAGCAAATGTGGGGAGCGAACACACACGTGTACGTCTATCTGCATACAGCGGTGTTCCTCACAAGAAGCTACACTTAGTAACACACGCCACGTTACCCACTTATAACGTGGTTTAACTGAGTTCTCTTTTAGGTAGAACAGAGGCAATTCGGGAGCAAAAAGTAAAACTCTTGAGGAGTCTACCCCTGCGAAGTTATGCCAAGAAACAACTGGTGGGTGAAGCGGAAATCACGAAATTGATTTTTGGACAGAACCCTAAAAGGAGAAAAGGAATAAGCTGCGGAGAAGCAGCTCACGTTACAAATTCAGCAAGATGGGGGAATAAAAGGTCCGCATTTAAGACAGTGCTTGAAACGCGCCACGTTTGATTGAAGAGGCCGATCTACCGTTCTGCATCCCTTGCGCATCCGCAACAGCAGAGTGTACACATATATATATGCGTAACATACACTTTTACACACCTACACGTATACACATATAAAAGACGACCGTGCGTTTCGCCATTCATTTCACCTTTATGCGATTGCAAAAGTGGTACTCTACACGACAGCGGGTTAGAAAATTACGTGTTTCTTATGCCAATTTTTTTCCTTTTTTCTTTTCCCTTTTTTTTCGTTTTTTTTTCCTTTCATAACATTTGCAAACCGATTGAGGTGTGTTTTTTCCAAACGACGTTAGCAATTTTTTGGATTTAAAATTAACCATTGGGTCTTTCCCACTGGGGGAAACAAAGGGAACGGTTAAGAGGGGCTACGAAAAGGTGAAAACGGCTCGGAAAAGAAAACCACGCGAAGATGATCGAGCAGATAAGCGAGCTACGGGAAAACAAAACAACGCAGCGTTCGGCGCATATTTTCTGAACTGAGAAAAAAATATGTCCTTGGACCAATATGTGATCAAAGTGCCGGTAATTTTTCTGAATGTATATTATCATGGTGGACAAATCGCACCAACACATTTGCAGGAATGTCACATATGCGACGTGCGAAGAAGTCAACATATAATGATACGCACGTTTTCACTTTACATTTCTGTATGCATAACGTAACGCTCACCCCTTTTTGCGGAATAAGGAAAATCTTTTTTTTTTTTCTTTTAGGTGTAACAAATCTAAGGGACGAATTTAGCGAAATTTCATTTTTTTAAGCTGTATTTTTAAAGAAAAGTGGAAAACACTTTTCTTTTTTATTTTTTTTTTCCAGTGAAAATGCACTTTGAAGGACGCATGGAAAGGAGTGGCTTGTGATAAATTCGGTTAATTACCTACCCCAAGTGTATGCGCGAAGGTAAGTGGTATACCATAGCATAGTATAGCACATAAGCGCAATCACCCTGTGATATATGGAAGCGTGACGAGTCGTTTCCGCACATAGTTTGCGGTCAAGTACAGTTAAAAAAACATCGAAGGGAGAAAGAAGCGAGAGCAGAAAAATTACCTTTCGGAAATGTAACGCATCTCCAATTTTTTTGCAGTACTATCGCTGGAGAAGCATAAGCATTATACGTGCGATGCGTATCATCCGTGCCATATGTGCTGTACATACGTACATATATATATACGCCTTTCGTATGTACATGCTTACATAAACTTATGCGTACGTGCTTATCTATTTGTCGAAGGCGTAGTACACCATCCTCTTCCATCAACTTTTTGGAGATCACATCACTGGAGTAGCAACAATGGATATGGAAATCAAAGATTTCGATAAGTTTTCTGGATTTCGAATTAACTGCACGAAGGATTTGATCGTTAAGGGAACCATAAGTGCCGTGGTGGGGATGATACTGGGGATTATGTGCTCGCTCATAGTGAACTGCACGTTAGTTGAGGTTTCCCTGTCGAAGTTTTTTTCCATGGTAATTTGCGCACCGCATTGTATGCACGTTATGTATACATAACGTGCACATTTCTGTGTTCATTTTTTCCTGTGTGAGGAGGGATCTATGGGATCCCCAATATACAACACATGGATGTAGGGGTGCCTACAAGTTTAGACCTGTGCGAGGAGGAGCAACCGAACCCCCCCACCATTTGGTTGCACTATTTAATTGGTCCACCGGTCCACTACTCAACCGTCCCACTGCTTCGTTACTACATTTCCAATTTTCTCGCCCCTCCCTCCGCAGTATTTCGGTATACTATTCATCGTAGTTGGACTCATAATTTTCTGGAGGTTGAACGCCAATGTAACGGACGAAGCAGAAAATAGAAGAAACCAACTGATGATCTTGGCGGGACTGGTATGGATGCAAATCTCGCGCAGATACGACGGAAACAGGGCTTTGCCTTTTTACGAACGTGCACAGAGGAGAGGGTATACATATTTACCTATGAGTACGTTGGATCATTAAAAATGCAAAGACATCATCATGTATTCACACGTTCCCACCCCATTTCACATTTGCAGATTGTTTTTTCAGGAATTCTGTGTCTCTTTTTCGACCGTTCGTGGCTGTTTTCACTGTCGCCCCTATCCAAAGTCCCCATTTACTGCATCCTCGGAATTAGCATTTCCTTCGCATTGACATTCAGCTTAATAGATTTGATAAACTACCTGATTGGGTTTATCCAGGGGTCCATAACGAGGCCGCTGATTGAGTCAGTAGCGCAGGTAAGTGGAGACAGCGCGAACGGAATCAAAACGAGCGAGCGAACGAAAGAGCAACGTTGGAAGCAAACTCGTAAATGTGAAGAGCGCTCCTCCACATACACGCCCCTACTCGTGCGCACACTTTTTCAGGTGTACCTGATTCTATTGTTCACGATAACAATGGGAGGCATATTCGGGTTCATCTTCGGTTTGCTGGACGTAGAAGACGAATCCTCCCACCACATTCGCTTGGCCCTGATGAAGGCGGAAAATTGTTGCTTCCCCCTGGGAGCCGTTCTAGGAGGAATAGTAAGATCATGTGAATGTCGCGCAGTGGTTACCCCGATGTATGTGCACATGTGTGTGTTACATTTATGCCGCTTCCCTCCTTGTCCATGCACCATTTTAACTGCGTTCATTTTTTTTTTTTTTTACCCCCTCTTTTAACGCATTTAGGCTGGGTTTGGTAATGAAGTTTTCAGGCAACAAAGCGAAGCCTACAAAATTGAAAACGTTACCGAATTTGATGATGAAGTTTGAAAGGCATACTATCTTTTTCCTATTTTTTTTTTGTCTTTGTTTATATTTTCCTTTTTCTTTTTTTCCTCGTATAAATTTAAAAATGGAGAGAATAATTAAAACGAAAACGTCAAATTTTAAGTAGACAAAGTGTGGGGAAAAAAAGAAAAAATAAAGTTCTTTATTTGGTTTATATGCAACACTTTGTCCTTTTTTTTTTCCATCCCCCCTTCTCCCATTTTTTTTTTTCTTTTTTTTTTGTTTTTGTTCATTTCGCTTCTTACATGTGCGATTCATTTTTCTATTTATTACTACTTCTCACATGTGTTGTTTTGACTTATCTGTAAATGATAAAATCTGTTGACTTGCAAAAGTAAAAAAGGAAACTTCTCCAATGACTTTGTTTTAACGAATAATTATGCCTAATAAAAAGGTAAAATTAAAGGAAAAGGAAGGAAAACCCCTTCATAAGGGCTGTGTCCACGTTTTTTAAACGTCAACCATCGGTTCTACAGATTTGGTGTGTGATCGCCAATTCCCCCGTAATAATGTAAAAATGGGGGGTCCCTTCTTCTTTACTTTGGAAGATTTTCCCCCGAACATTTTTGAATTCCTCATAAACGGTATTAAGGGCACCAATGAAGCTGGCTCGCAAAAGGGCCTATAATCTTTTTATAATTGCTTAGCAAGCGTGCAAAAGGAAGGGGGAAAAACAGATGAAGAAAGAGAGGGACATAGAATAAGCACCTCACTATATTCACTCGCGCATGCATTTGTTCGAAGCGGAGTTCATTTTGCACCCCAGCGGATTAACTCACTTACGGTTTTCACTACATAGCGCGGAAGCGGTGTAGTGTACCGCATATCCACGTATGGGAGAATGTTTAAATGGCGCAATTTAGCCAGTGCTACATTTTGAGATTTTCTTTTTTTTGGATCCTACGAGGTGAAGTACACTTTTTTACAGGCAATCGAACTGTGTCAACTATACTATTTAGTGGAATTAAATTAAGAGATCCAAAGGAAAATATCCTCCCCCCACCCCGTAGGAATTGATACACAAACGCATATATATTTTCATGTACAAACGTTGCAGCAAGATTATAAAATCACCTGAGTGAGTCGATTCACCTTTCAGCTATTCCACCCTGCGGGAAGATTTATTTTTTCAGTCCTGCCCCTTCCCCCACTATTTGTATCATAAAGTAATAAAAAATGAAAATTATACACAAATTGCGAAACAACGTGTTTCAAACTCCTAGAAGGAGCTTCTCTCTGGTGACGAAGCAAGCGCCTAATTTTACAGCCCAAGCGTTGAACAAAAACAACGGAATTATAAATGTGGAGTTATCCTCGTACATAGGGAAGAAGTATTGCTGCCTGCTGTTTTACCCCTTAAATTACACCTTTGTATGTCCAACGGAAATAATCGAATTTAATAAGCATGTAAAATCGTTTGAAGATAAAAATGTGGAGCTGTTAGGAATATCAGTAGATTCCGTGTACAGCCATTTGGCATGGAAAAATATGCCCATTGAAAAAGGAGGAATAGGTAATGTCAACTTTACACTAGTGTCAGATATAAATAAAGAAATAGCAAAAATGTATAATGTGTTGTACGAGAATTCTTTCGCATTGAGGGGATTATTCATAATCGACCTACAAGGAAAGGTTAGACACCAAACGGTTAATGATTTACCTCTTGGAAGAAGTGTGGATGAAGTTTTAAGGACAATAGATTCGATTATTCATGTGGATAAGAGTGGTGATGTGTGTCCGATTAACTGGAAAAAGGGAGCCAAGTCTTTTAAGCCAACCACTGATTCTCTCCTGAATTATTTAAACACCGAGGTGAAGAAGGAATAGCATCGAAAAGGGTGTCAGCTGTATACACACGGGCTATGCGCTTAACGGATTATACTTTATTCATCCGAAAAGAAGGGATCTTACGAAGGGAAAAAAAAAAGAACAATCAATGAAGCAAGGAAAATATTCTCAAAGTGAAAACTATCCCTAATAGGATCCCATGTGGGGTGAAGAACCTCGACGAGGGAGGCTGCATGTACATCGATTCACTACGCGAAAGCAATTTCTTTTGTGAATTCGAAAAATGGTGTATGTATTCCATTTCGTACTGTCACCCCCAAGAAAGGGGTTATATAACGGTTTTGTGAATACCCGCAATTTTGCTGCTTCCCCGTTTTAGATGTCGAAGCTGTTTATCCGTTTAGTCGCCTACACAATCACCTTCGCGAGTCGTGCCGTTCTTTTTCATTTTCACGTTCACCCTATGCGCTCCGCATTTATACATAACCCTTCACGTTGTGATAATTACGCAAAGCTGGACATTTCTTGGGAAAAAGCGCTCAAACAGTCCAACCCCGCAAAATTACCACTAAGAAAACATTATAGAAAAGTAAATGTAGAAAAAAGAAAAAAACTGAACTTTTTACGTCCATAGGAGTGAAGATGCATGAGAAAAATTCATATTCATACGAATGTGTAGGGTAAAAAAGAAAAAAAATATATACATAAGTTATTGCATATATGCGCATGTACCCCCTCGCAAGTGCGATTTTTTTTTTTTTTAACTACAAGGAATTCAAACTTATGCCTTATAACGATTTCTCAAAAAAAAAAAAAATTCCCCCTTGTGTGTAAGGTAAAAGAAAAAAAAAAAATGGCATTTCTTCAATACGAAAAACATGCTGGTGGAACATTTGTGGCATCTACAAAAAGTGCACAAAAGGAGGATGATACATTTTAGGACATAACATCGTGTAATTTCCTAAAAGAAGCGTTTTCCTAAATGTTATTTTTACCTTTTGTTATAAAAACGGTCTACACGAAGCAGCCCTTTCGAGGGCATACCACCAATTGGGCATTCTCCAAAAAATCGCCATTACGTAAGGAAAAAAGAAAGGGACACCTAAATGATGCAATCTTTTTTTCATCCAAAGTAGTGGCCAATCATTAGAGAGAAAGAAAAAAAAAATCTATGAATGATTCGTGCAAAATTTTTTTTGACGAAATATATCTTTTTTAGGCTCATCTCCTTTGCGATTTTTTTTTTTTCTTTTTCTGTTCAGAAAAAGTACTTCTCCCATTTTGTGCACATACCAACAAAGTATCAAATCATATGAGGCCCTATTTTAACCAAATGTGATACCAATTTTTATGTTGCGTATAGATGCACACACAGAGGGGCCCATCCACTCGTGCCCCGCTGGCGAAGTATACCTGTGCGTTCGCAGACCCATCGTCAAATCAGCATATGTGCGAGGGTAGTGCGGGAACGAAAGGAGAGCCAACATATCATGTCCCCAAACGCGAGCAACGCCAGCGGCAACCCCAGGGGGAGGGGTGGCAGAGGGAGCAGACTCCCCAAAAATAGCCAGATTGCCCAGAATGTCGCGAGCGCTGCGAACAGCGGTAATGGCGACACTAGCGGTAATAGCGGTAACATCGGTCACAGCAGTAATAGCGCAAATAGCGGGAACGCCCAGAACACCCTGCATGGATTGATTCCGCCGAGTCAAAAAGGCTTCGTGGATAGCGAAATCTCGGACGCCGGCCTCCCGGCCACAGATCGCTCAGACGATAACAACAGCACGAACGACAATGACGAGCGCAACACGCTAATACATGTACTGCATAGCTATGAAGACTTCCAGAAGAAAAATATGCACTACGTGAAGGTAAACCCGTACAGAAAAAGGGAGTCCCAATTAAGCAAAATGAGAAGGTCCATAGTCAAGTTATTTACCATCAGTGATATACGCCTAGACGAGAATGACCCCAATGGGAACATAGATAGCAGCACATATGGTAATGGTATTTCTAACAAGAGGAGGAACAAAACACAGGGCTCGAATTTCCTAACCAGCAGAGCAGCAATGTGGAATGAAGTCGAAAAAAACGACGACCCAGAATACGACTTAAAGTTAGAAAGCTCAAAAAATAAATCAATCCGTGATATCATAACACATTATTTAAGTGTCCTAATAAATGATACCATAAATGATAAAAAAGGGATGACCTACATAGCCATTCTGATGATTATTCTGTCCGTGCTCATTACCTGCATTTCGGGAGTGATCACCCTGTTCAGCAACTCAACAGGAGAAAAAGATAATTTCAATTTACACACAACGAAAAATAATTATGATGATATAAATAAATTTATGAATTACATAAAATTGGGAAATGAAGAGAACAATCGGAGTGACTTATTACGGCTGTACGATCTGCTAGAAGAATTCAAAACTAGTATGAACCAAAATATGAATGAAAATAGGAACACCATTTTGATTAACAAGAAGGAGAACCACGCATTATACGAATTAAATGCTAACTTAGAAAATAAATTAAAAGAGTTGGAAAAGAAGCTGCTCGTTAATACAAAAGATATTGACTACTTTAAAATTCATTCAAAGAGAGAAGTGGAAAATTTTAAAAAAATATTGCAAGAAAATTACGAATCTTTTCAAAACAAACTGAAGGATTACGTTAAGACGGTCGACACGATTAAGAAGGATATTCATAAAAAGAATTCCCTCATTAATGATGTGGAAAAAAAAATGAACAAAAGTCAAATGGATATTAAGAAGGACGTGTCCGATCGGGTGGAGAATGAAAAAAGGGGACTCCTCAACACCATCAGTGAGCTACAAAGGAAAATCCAGTGGATTGAATCTAAGCTCGCCTTCCATAGCTCGAATACGCACGAATCGTTGGAGTTGGATAGCGCACCGCAGGGAGGCACAGGAGCGAGATGGACAGAACGAATGATACAAGAAAATGACCAAGGGGAGGCGCGCCAAGAACTAATCGAGCAGCGCATCGCCGCGTGGAACGAACAGCATGCAGGCCTCATGCAGGATATACAGAAAGAACTAGAACTACTAAAAGAGAGTGCAAAAAAATCTACCAACTTTTTGGATGATGTCTTCCCCTCATTTGAACATACAATATTGAAGAATGTGGAAAACAAAATTAAATACTACCTAGAAGTGTACAAAAAGGACATCATTAATGAAATCACCGAGTCGAAAGTGATATATAATGAAGAAAAATACAAAACTATGGCTTTAAAACAAGAGAAAATGCAATCCGAGCTGTTAAAAACGATTAGTAGTCAAATAAAGGCACAAACGAAAGTTATCAAAGAAGATTTGAGTAAGTCTCTCCACACCATGGTAGATCAGAAGCAAATAAAAATTGACAGTAACTATCCAGTTAAAAGTGCCAAAGTCAATTATGACTCCCTAGATATGCTACAGAAAAAAGTGGATGAACTGTACAATGAATTCATCTTAGATTATAACGAAATCGATTGGGCTTTAGAATCTTTAGGAGCTAGAATCGTTTACAAAATGACAAGTTCGCCTCTCAATCGAAATGACTTCATCGAGAAGTTTCTAAATCAAATTGCTTCCTTCCTGCCGTCGGAAGAAATATACGGAATGATCAAACCGATGGGGAAAGATCCGTCTATCATTTTAAAGCCTTCAAATTTCCCAGGCGATTGTTTCTCCTTCAGTGGGAGTAAAGGAAAAATAACCATTCACCTCCCAGCCACTATTGACGTCTCATCCATTTCGATACAACACGTGCATGAAAATATTAGTAACAACTCCAATGCTACTCCGAAGTATTTTTCTGTTTACGGTGTCGTCGATTCCAATTGGCCTGAGCACTTTGAATCACAGGATATTAACTATGATGACTTTAAAAACAGCTCCCTGTACTCTTGCCTCCACTCCGTTTATGGGAATTTGCAGCCCAGGGAAATTCTGGACAAGTGGCTCAAAGGAAACAAAAACTCGGGGCTCCTACATCTCGGCGATTTCTACTTCGACCGCAAGAAACGGATTTCCACCTACCCAACGAAGCACTGTTTCCCGGTGAAGCGGTACGGCGGGGGAGCGCCAAAGGGGGAATGCGCAATGTGGCAACGTGGCACAGTGGCAAAAGAGCGAGAGGGAGAGAGGACGAAAGGGCGAGAGAGCGAGACACCAAACGAACAGATGATCAAAGCGCACACGCAGAATTGCCCCAATTCCAAAAAAGGAAATTAACCCCCTAACGCATCTACTGACGCGGCAGCGCGCCCCATCCGATCGGCCCTGTTACCGGCTGGGCATACACTGACATGATTTTCCATTTTTACAATTTTTTTCCTCCCCCCCTTTTGTAGAATAATTTTTGAGTTCACCGAAAACTATGGCGCGCCTTATACATGCGTCTACAGACTAAAGGTACATGGAAAAAGATGCATCCGGAAATTCAAGTAAAATCAGCGGGATTCGTGTAAACCTTTTTTTGTGTCAGCCTTGCGGATACTGCGCTTTAGGATTTAGCCCACCGATGGGGTATGTGATGTTTGGCCCATCCTTGTGTCTACTAGAGTTATAGCCCCCATGGGAGCTTCGTGCTATGTCCCCGCCTTCGTTGGCTTGTACACTTTGGAGTTGCAAACTTGGGACCACCTACTTGGGACAGCAAAATATGAACAGTTAACTTATCACTTTTACACTTCACCCCTTCCGTTGTTCCCTTGTGTTCCCCCCCTTTTTTTTTCTTTTTTTTCGTGTTAGATACCCGTCACCAATTTGATCATGTCACAAATTATGAAATTTTAACTCGACGACATTTCTGCATGTCGTCCACAGCTTTGTTAAATTTTTGATTCAACAATGTTATCCAATTCATTCTTCCTTATCGCTACAACCTTTCCCCCGCACAATTCCGACACCGCAACGGTTACTGCTACTGCAGTTACTATTGCTTATTATTTTATTTATTTATTTTTTTAACCACACTTGTTATTCTCTATATAAAACGTCTTC
>NW_008481836.1:1148623-1153653 GCF_000524495.1 Plasmodium inui San Antonio 1
TTTTTTTATTTATGCTATGTCTGAGTCACCCGTTTGCTAGCCCACTTCGTAGACACGTACGTATGATTAACTTTCCACATTTTAGCAATTGTACGTGTTCCCATTTTCACAATTTCAACGAACAAAACGAACAGTTTTAAAGAAAAAAATGCAGTTATCCACAAACATAATCAACGTTAAAAATGCTAAATTGGGAAATTCAAAATTGTTACATTAAATAAGTAATATGCACAATGGCGGCGTTGCACAAAGGGGCCCATTACAAGTAGGCGCCGCTGTAATGCATTTCTCATGCAACTTGTTCCTACTGGTCTTTGATAATGCCAACTATGTCATCATCCCTGTAGACAAAAAATTCTTCCCCATCGATTTTTAAGGAAGAACCACCATATTCCGGCAAAACAACAACGTCGCCTTCCTTCACACTAGGGGGGACTTTGCTTCCATTGCTCGTTATTCTTCCTGGTCCAACTGCCAAAACCTGTAAAAAGCGGCATGAAACACATGAATCGGTTAAATAAAACTCAAACTGAGGTACACATCAACGGGAAAAATGAAAGAAAGCTAGGGCGCTACGTTTCAGTTTGCACAGTTTTGTACGGCGGAGGGTACCTTGCCCGTGTAGGATGGTTCCGTTGCACTTTCAGGCAAAAAGAGGCCTGATTTCGTCGTAGTCTTGGGAACGATTTTACTTATCAAGATTCTGTCCATCAGGGGAATAAACTTTTTTGCTACCGTGGAACTCTGCAAAGGGGTTGCTTTTACTATATGTATAAATTCCCTGTATGGGACAGACTCGGCATATACGTACACCTTGCATATTTGGCGAACTCTTTGTGTTAACAAAAAATGGGTAATATTATATACATTTTTGATATGTATATGCAAGAGAAACGCGCTTCATTATGCTGCAGAAAAATGAGCACGCTTCTCTGCGGATACACAACTGTGCATATTATGTCCTCTTTGTTGCGGAATTACCATTTTTGACTCCTGTGTAAAATATCTACAAAGTATGAAAAAATCTGTGTTGCGAATTCTTTGATGTATAATGTCCCTTTAATTACTTCCAGGTAATTAATAAATGGCGTTTGAAGAAAAGAAGTTTATGTTTTCTTTGCCTCAGCTCCTGTTTACATATAAATGATTCGCATACGTTTGTTCTTATAAAACTGAGTAAATGTTACCTTTTTGGTTGATAAAAAAAAAAATATAGAGCAATATATGTACGTTACTTTAATGATATTATTTAAACACTTCTGTCGCCTTCTTAAGGGAACTTCTTATACGCGAAACATGTATTGTGTAAATTTGAAGGCATATAAAAATTTTCGATTTTTTTTTCTTTTTGTATTTTTGTTAGCACTTTGAATAGTAAAATATTATATATGCATCCCTCAAGCTGATCATTTTTATGTATTTATTTTTTTACTATGGGGACGGGTTAAAGGATACCTTTCAATATGGCCTCTAAACACGCAGATAAATGTATGTTCATATGAATGTATACATATTATGAGCACATGCTCCCATCGCAGCCATGCACGCACCTCTTTAGGGACATAGATATAACTGACTGTTTCCGTTAAAATTGTAGAGCACCGAAAAAGTGTACCGCAACGTTAAGCAGGCATACGACGCGGGAGCGCTGCCAGGAAAATTTCTTCTGCCTCTTTCATTTTTTTTTTTATCGTACCCCTCGTTTGCCAATTTGTAATTGATCACATAGTATGTATGCACAAAGTTTTTTTCTTCCCCCTTAGGTGCTAATTTTATCCCATAAATGACACCTTTTTCCTCATGCAACTGTAAGGGTTGCGCAAAGGAACGCCCTGTTAGATGATTTTGACCGAATATCATGCTTTCCCCCTGGGGTTAAATATTACGTATGCCGTATGTGTACATCATCCCACTTCATGTAGGCAAATTCTTAAAAAGATGAAGAGGACTACTTTGCTCCACTTTATTGCCCTTTACATATGCTAGTGATGCACACAGAAAAATAACCAGAAAAATACCTCCCGTAAGTGCCCAAACCGGGTTCATCATTTATATAAAAACGGTTAATATTTACTTAATCGTTTTTACTCTTAAACAACATTCACTTGGTAACGGAAATGTTGGAGTTACGTAAAATTTTAATTTAAAAAAAAAAACAAAAAATAAGGAAGGCACAACATAAAATGTAAAATATGCATAAAAAAAAATAGCTGATTTGTCCCTTTTTTTCTATAGATAATTTACATATTATGAGTAAAATTATGCGCGCACACACAAAAAAAAAAAATGGTGGAATTAATTCAACACTTGCAGTTTGATCCAAATTGGTATGAAGAAGCTTTATAACTTCTGCTTATTCCTTTCGCGCGAGCACACACATATATATAGAAGCATCCATATACACGCATCCATATAGACACATCCATATACATGCATACATATTTATACCCATTTATGCATCCACTTGTCACATGTTGGCTCCGCAGCGAGTGGAAAAGAGACCTTTTGTAACCCCTTCCGGCCCGCATTATCCGAATTTTCCCTTTTTTTACTCCAAATTTACACGTTTTTTCCCCTCTGCAGCTACCTTTCAATCTTCCAGGTACGCAACGTCTGGCACCCACCAGGGAAGCAAAGTCATGAAAAACATGACAACCGACTGGTAAATATATTTTTCGAACTTCGTTGGCTTCCGTCTCGCGTTCATGGTGTTGTTATTATCCCCCTCCTCTGGTGTGCTGTGAGGAGGTTCTTTTTTCTTCTTCGATGCGGAAGAATCGCTGCAGTATGATTGCCCACTGTCTATGTTATTCTCCGAGTTGTCACTATCGGAGTTGACAAATTCACTCATACTGTTATTTAACAGATTGTTAAATGTCGTGGAGCTGTCGTGGAAATACATCCTGTCGTTATTGCGCGTGTTGCTTGCGCTATCATTACGCGCATTGCTACTGTCGCCATTAAGATCATCAATGTTGGCGCTCTTCTGATCACTGCTGCTAATATTTTTTCGTCTTCTCACACCAGCGGATAGGAGATTCCCCGCGTGGCTACTATTCACGTCGCCACTATTCGCGGCACCAATTTCGCGAAAAAGCTCATCCGTAACATCGTCCAAGTAGCTTCTATCCCCTTTTCCATTTAAATTTACGGATGATGTAAATTCCTCATAGGAATTATTTTTTACGTTTAGTTCAGTTTCGTGTGTCTTCTGATCGATCTTTTTTTTTTTAAAAAAAAGGAAACGTCTTTTTTTATCTTTGTCTCCACATGTTGCACTGGCATTATGCTCGCTTCGATGTGTCTCTTTCGAATTATCATCATTAAGTTGGTAATTAAATTCGTCATACATCTCACTTACAAATTCGTTATCCTCTGCATCTGGAGGATCTCCCTCATTCCATGCAGCATGAAGGGGATTTGTCTCATCATTAATGGAATTCATAGGATGCAACGCAAATGACGATACTTCTTTCCGTTTGTTCGTTTCATTATCGGTGGTGTTTTCTTCGCCCTCACTCACCCCTCCGTTGTCTAACTCTTCTTCTGCGTCTGTCCCGTTTTTCATACACTGCAAACCGCTTGCGAGGTGGTGACAGTTATTTTCCTCCATAATTCCCCCCTCTTGCTGACTAACCTGGTGCGCTCCTTCATTCAAGTTACTTCTTTGTGCTGTGTGTTCGTTACTCAGCATATTATTCATATTTCTCGATTCGCTCATGCGTCTTAGAACCTGTTCTATAGATTCGTTGCTTGACATAAAACTAAAATTGCTAATTAGGAGGTCGAAAAACCCTCTGTTGTACAGGATAAACAACCCAGAAACGATAAAGTACATTTTTGCACTTGCTTCAAATAAAAATAAAACAAATAATATTTTCAACAAAAGGAATAGGTGAAACCTTTCCATGATATCCATAATGTAGTTATTAAAATGGGTCCTTTGGTTCGTCTGGTTGGTACCATTTGCTTCGTTATTCACTCCGTCGTTGTTGCTTTCAGCGTTGTTATTACTACCATTATTTCTACTTTCTATATTTCCGCTCGCGACTTCCCCATTGAGATCGCCGTTCAATTTATGTTCGCCTTTATCCCCTTTGTTCTCGATTAACTGTACGCTTTTTAAAAATTCCTGGTCCTCCTTTGATTTAATTAATGTGTCAATAAAATAATGTTGGGAAGTGACATTCTCACTTAGGTAGTAATCTCCCGTTTTGTCCTTTATGGATGAAACGATGTTATTATGAAAATAGATATTTTTTATTTCATCCTGATATTTTGACAGTCGTCTTGCATAGGTTAGAAGCAAAATTTTATAAATCCTCGTTTGCTCTTCTTTCGACTCATCTTTCACTTTGCTTTCTCCTTCCATTGTGTCGACGTAGTATGGTGTAATGGTCACTAATCCCCGGTGGCGGCGCAACTAGCAGATCAATCGATAAATACACTCGCATGCAACGGTAACAGTGCGAGGCGAACAACAGAAAAAGCTATCACATGTATAGGGATGTGCCTGTACTTGAACGCATAGAACATGCGGCACAAACTGGTAACCCTCGCCACTTCACAAACTAGTACACAACCCCACTGCACATGGTTCGGATGTCCCTCTCCGAGTTTCGTATTTTTATTCACATGGATATTTTTAAAATGCTCACAATATTTTTCTATCTCGATATGTACGCATATTCATTCAAGTAGGAGTGAGCGAAGGGGATCACGTTGCATGGGCCGCTGATCTGCACGCCCACAGTATAGGATATGCTTTAAAAGAATGTGCCGTGTAGGTATGCATAATAAAGTTCATTCGGGGTCTACAGACGGGCAAAGAATGGAATAAAAAAGGGGGGCTTCTGGGGGGAACACAGCTAATGACACAATGGAGGTGTAATAAAAGCGTAGACCGGGCATAAACGTGCTTGTGTCATGTCACACCCAAAGCGTGATCACATGAGCATGTTTCACAAACACGTTCGTGTCCACCCCGGCCTGTCACGATAACATGTGCCTACGGAATGTGCATGTTTAAA